>NC_056750.1:802118643-802191143 GCF_019279795.1 Protopterus annectens | reverse complement strand
TTTGCAAAGAGAGAGTCACCGGCTGTGTTATTAATTTTGCTAGTCTGAATTAGAAGTTTGTTAGAGGATCGAAGCGGTCTAGGATTGTTATAGGGGGGTGATAATATTGAAGTGCAGGAGTATTGTCTGGATTATAGAGGATTTTATAGGCCATAATCAGTTGGTTATACTGGATTAGGCTGGGTAGTTCAAGCCACCCAAGCTGATTTAGATTGATGCAATGATGTGTCCTAAAAGGCAGCCCAGTGGCAAACCTGGCAATGTGGTTGTAGCAAATTGAGAGTTTGTTAAGGACAGTCTTGTTTAAATTCGAGAGTAGAGGGGATGCATACAGAAGGGTTGAAAGAAGGTGAGAGCGAGCTATGACAATTTTAGCTGGAGGGGTTAGGAAGGCTTTTATTCTGCAAAGTAACCCTAGTTTTTTATTGATGGTTTTGATAGTTTGGTTAACATGTAGGTTGAATTTTAGACTATTATCTATGATTACACCTAATAGTTTTGTAGAGGGGTAAGGGGAGATTATTGTGCCATCATTTGAATTTATGGTAAAGGTGAAAGCGGTAGACCTACATGTTGGTGAAAATAACAGCATTTTAGTTTTTTTGGGATTTAGATCAGACGATGTTCCGAAAGCCAGTTTTCTATTGTATTAAAGGTGGCCTGGATAGCTGACCATAACTCTATTGGAAATGTGGTCAAGCAAATCAGAGTAAAGTCATCAGCATATTGTATACAGCTGACTTTTGGGATGACAGTATAAAAGGTCATTAATGAAGATGGAGAACAGCAAGGGCCCTAGTATAGAGCCTTGTGTACTCCAAGGGTGTTAGGTAGAAGGTTAGAGAGTTTGTTCTGCCAGAGGACAGCCTGCTGTTGACCATTTAGGTAGGATTGAAACAATTGAAGGGCTCTAGTATCTAGACAGAATGTTTGCAGGGTGTGGATTACAAGTTAGTGGTCAACCATATCGAATGCCTTGGAAAGATCCAAGAAGAGGGCTGAGAATATATAATTATTGTTGCGATTATGGTTTATAGTGTTGGTAAAGGCTAGATGGGCTGAAGTAGTGCTGTGATGAGGACAGAAGCCATGCAGAGTGTCTGCCATAAGGTGATTCTGAATTACGTTGTGCATGAGTTGTCTATGAATACATTTTTCCATAATCTTTGCAAGTGGAGAGAGTATAGCTATTGGCCTATAATTGGAGAATTCAGTAGAGCTGCCTCCTTTGTGAAGTGGGATTACATAGGATATTTTCCAGATGGTGGGAATTTTAGCTTCTACTATGGTTTGAATGATTAGTATTGAGACGGGGTAAACAATGGCATCAGCTGATTTTTGTAGGTACTCAGCAGGGAGTTGATCAGCAGAAAGTGTAGTAAGTTTTCATTTTTTGATCAAGGTACGGATAAGTGAAGTGGTGACTGGTTGGAAGCTGAATGCGAGTAGGTTTCTAGGGATGCTACTTTCAGTACCAGGGGAGCTAGGAGGTAGTTGGCTAGCTAAGGCTTGAACTGTCTCAGTAAAGAATCGGTTAAAACTGTCAGAAACATCTTCAGGGGTTTTATCAATAGTAGCAGCAGGGATTGGGGTTGAAGTTTGTCCAGGATGTAGTAGATTATTTAAACCTGCCCAAAACTTCTGAGGGTTATTTTGATTTACTGTCTGTAAATTACAGTAGTATTGTTTTTTGTCTTGTAAAATGGATTTTTTAGTTTCGTTCCTGGATTGCCTGTATTTAATGCGATCTTGGGGGTCTTTAGAAATAAGCCATAAAGCCCATGCTTTGTTTCGAAGGGTAATTTTGAGTTTAGACTCTTTAGAAAGCCATGGCGCAGTTTTTGCCTTTGTTCTCTTTGAATGAACAGGTGCATGCAAATCAAGGATCTCAAGGAATTTGTTGTTAAAGTATGTTACTGCTTCCTCTACAGGGAGGTGTTTTAGAATAGACCAATTACGAGTTTAGTTCTTGTTGGAATTTGGCAGGGTCAAAGTTTTTATTGTTTCGAAGCTTTCTGAGTAAGGGTTGTTGGGAATTAATGGTTTTGTGCTTAATTACATATGTGAGAAGGTGATTGCTTAGGCCATCAGGGAGGGTTACCAGAGGTGTACAGTTGTGGGGTGACTATTTATGAGTACCCAGTCAAGTATGCTTTCTTTTTGGTTGGGTTTACCTATCCTGGTAGGGGTGGATATGATTTGTGTAAATGCATGCAGGTTAATATGGGTGGTTGGGGATTCTGAAGAACAGGTGCCCCAGTCTATGTTAAAGTCACCAAGTAGTAGGGTTTCTTGGGGGTAGTGACATGATAGTCAGTGCAGGATATCTTCAAGTGTAGACATATATTGTTACCTGGGGGGAATGTACATTCAGATGATATTAATGCATTTATTTTTATTAGGTTGCAATTTGGTGGCAAGAATCTCTGAGTTATTACTCTGAGGTGATTTTATTACATCTATGGTGACATTCAACTCAGATTTATAGAGTACAGCTACCCCACCCCCCTTCCTCGAAGCACGATCCAGCCCGTGTATGTTGTACCCAGGTGGTAACACTTCATTGTCTGTAGTGTTAGGTTTTAACCAGGTTTCAGATAAACTGAGAATCTCAGGGGAGTGGACATCCAGAAGTACATGCAATTCATGTACCTTGTTATTAATGCTTCTACTATTGAGATGACAGGCTAGGAGAGAGTTAGTTGGCCTATTAATTGTAGGTTTGTAGCTTAGATTGCAAGTAGAGGGGATATGTGTATTGGAAGTGGGTGGTACCTTCTAGACGGAAGGCATCCAAGGTCCCTCTACCCTGCAGAATGAAACAAAACACGGAAAGGTCTAGTCTTCCTTGTGGAAAATGCATAAACCTCCAATGTGCTGCATCCCATCAAGATTTTCTGCAACTAGATTAATCAAAAGCACATAACAAGAGAGGGCTTTAAATGCAGCTTAGTAAGTATTCAGTTATATTTGCTTGCAGAGAACTTGAATTCCTAATAAGAATATCTCTTAGTCAACAGCCGACTGCTGAATCCATATCACTTCTAGGAACAAGAAGTTAGGAACATGCTCAGATACCACATCCCCACCTTGTAGTTCTGTCTCGCCAACAAAATCTCTGACCTTACCAGACTCTCCAGTGTCTGCAGGTCAAAGATACCTGCTCTTAACATCAGAAAGCCAATATGCAGTAGTCTTTCACTAATGGCTATCCTCCCGTAGTCCATGGCAGACTAAAGGTAACCTCTCTAAACCATCAAAGAAGACTTCAACAATAAACTCTGTGAAGGTGAAACCTCTAATGTATCCTTAAGATGTAAAGACTGGGACTATGCCAACAGGTAGTCTGACACGGTCTCATCAATCATACAAGTCTTCGACAGAAACTGAAATGGAAGTCTAAGACATAAACCTTTGTGACAATACTATACAATAGAAGGAGGAAGCTACTGCATGATAGAGCAAAATCCCAAAAAAGGAAGGCATCTCTGATCAGAATTAGCAAAAAACTACGGGCACTCATAAAATCGTCTAAGGCCAGCTTAGAGAGAAAAATTGCACAGGACACTAAAGGATAATCACAAGGCTTTCTTTAGTTATGTTAGGAACCTGGGTGGGAATTCCCAGATATGCTCAGAATTAGTCCAAAATGACAAAAAATACATCAAACCCACAGACATTGCCAACATCCTAGCTGACAGGTTCAGCGCAAACTCCCCCCCCCCACCAAAAGGGCAATTATCTATCCCAGCAGAGTGCTGCCCCCCTGACATCTCAGATGCTCAGGTAAGAGCCGCCCTCTCCAAAGCAAAAAACACAGCATCAATGGGACCAGACGGTGTCCCGGGCTGCATCCTACATGAACTCCTAGAAGAGCTAAACCCGAACATAAAACTACTGTTCAATCTCAGCCTTACTACATAATATGTACCCAAAGAGTGGCGTACAGCAACGGTGGTCCCTCTCCACAAAGGTGGTGCCTCAACGGATCCTGGAAACTATCGCCCCATAAGCCTGACTAGCTTGGTCTGTAAAGCTATGGAAAGGATCATCATGGACCTTATAAATAAAGATATTGGGGACCTACAGACACTGTATCCTACTCATTTCGGCTTTCTTAAGGGCAGATCCTGCCTCTTAAACCTGGTCGATTTCTTTGAAACAGTCACCAAGGCCATTGACGAGGGGAAGGTGGTCCACACAGCCTACCTGGACCTCGCAAAAGCCTTTGATACAATACCCCACTCGGACATTATAGATAAGCTCACCAGCTTAAATATAAACCCCTATGTCACTAGATGGGTTGCAAACTGGCTCAAGGACAGAACCCACATGGTTAGAATTGCTGGAGCCATGTCAGACTCCAAACCAGTTACAAGTGGCGTCCCACAAGGTTCAGTCCTGGGACCTCTCTTGTTCGGTATATATTTCTCAGAGGTACAGGCCAACACGGAAGGTCTGTGGCTGACCAGGTTCGCAGATGACTGCAAACTGGGCGCCATAATCGACTCTCCAGCTGACACAAGCATCCTCCAAAAGGGCCTCATAGAAACCGACAACTGGTGCCAGAGCCATGGCCTCAAGCTAAACGCCAAAAAGTGTATAGTCACATCCCCTTTGGCAAAAACAAAGTGCCCACAAATTACCACATAAGTAGTAATCCATTAAGTATGGAAGAAGTAATTAGGGACCTGGGAACCCAAGTTGATAGCAATCTCTCATTTGACAACCACGTGGCCAAAGTGGTTAGAAAAACATTTTATATAGCCCACCTAATCATGAAGGATTCACATCTAGATCAGGGGAGGTCATCGTGCCTCTTTACTCATCCCTCATCAGGCCCATAATTGAGTACAATGCCCCTTTTGGGATGTACCTTACCAGACACCTGCAGCAACTGGAAAGATCCCAAAAGTACCTCACAAAGAGGATCAAAGGGCTCAAACAGATGCCATATGCTGCCCGGTTAAAGAAACTCAAGCTCTACTCAGTGGCATACCGCCTGCTCAGAGGCGATCTGTGCCTGACGTATAAAGCCATGTCCAACCCGGAATTAATGGACATGCTGCACCTCAGAAAATCCAAATCCCATCGAGCTACACGCTCGAGAGACTTGAACCTCAGCATTGAAATAAATAGGACATGCTGGAGGGACAGATTCATAACCCAGAGGCTCCCTTCACTCTGGAATAAAAATCCCAGTCCAGGTTAGGCAGAGTCCCTCATTGACTCTCTTCAAGAGGAATCTTGATGAGTGGATAGGGGATCGTAGGTTTACCCCGGGTATCACTTCTGTGTCACTGTTAGACAGAGGCACAGTATACTAACCTTGAAAAAGGGCATAGCAAAATTAATTTAAAATGGGTGGCGAAAGCCAAACACACTCTGGCTAGGCTTATAAATGCCCTAGGGCAGATAGCCTAGTATGAACCTATGAATCTATAATATCCAAAAAAATACAGTCTTTCAGATAGGCATGAGGGTGAAGCCAAGCATGCCAAAGGCACTTGTAGCTGCTAGTCAGGACAGCCACATCATTGTCTTCAATGTGGACATCTTCTTAGAGTTTATAGAAGGGGCTGGAGGTGTCAAGACTATATCATGCACTGGTGGCCACCTCTGTCTGAAGGAGGCATTCCCCTCCTCCTGGGCATAGAAACATTATGACAGAGGTTGAAATGCACAGAGAAGGACTGTACACACAAGTCAATGGTATACAGTACCTTTCCCTTCTGGAGCTCCTCAATGATCCTCTTACACTGGGTGAGGCACCAGTTGCTAAAGTAGTTAGGAAAACCTTCTACATTGCCCACCTGATCATGAAGGGATTCACATCTAGATCAAGGGAGGTCATCGTCCCCCTGTACTCATCACTCATTAGACCTATGATTGAGTACAATGCCCCATTCGGAATGTATCTGACCCGACATCTGCAGCAGCTGGAAAGGCCCCAAAAGTTCCTCACCAAAAGGATAAAGGGTCTCAAAAATATGTCTTATGCTGCCCGACTGAAAGAACTCCAGCTCTATTCAGTCTCATACCGCTTGCTCAGAGGTGACCTGTGCCTGACATATAAGGCCATGTCAAACCCAGATTTGATGAATATGCTTCACCTCAAAAAATCTAGATCCCTCAGAACCACAAGGGCGGGAGACTTAAACCTTGACACGGTTATTAACAGAACGTGCTGGAGGGACAGATTCATCACCCAGAGACTCCCTATGCTGTGGAACCAAATCCCGGTACATGTGAGGCAGAGCACCTCGCTGGCCTTGTTCAAGAGGAATCTTGACCAATGGATGGGAGATCGCAGATATACCCCAGGGATTACTTCAGTGTCACTGCTTGACAGAGGCACAGCAAAATAATAGGCATAGTTTTATTCAAACTAAAGGGGTGGCGAAAGCCACATAACTATGGGCTAGGCTTATAAATGCCCTTGGGCAGATAGCCTAGTATGAACCTATGAACCTATGAACCTATGAAAATCTAGAGAAGCTCCTGGGGAAAGAGGGCAGTCTCATTCTACAATCAAATGCAGATATGCACCAAGGGCTGCTGCCCTGCCCAAAGCACAAACACAGTTAAGCTTCACTATGATCCACGATGTGTTTAGCTGACATCACCAGACTCTGGGTGTTCTCTAAGGACTCCTTGACCCCAAAAGAAGGAAGCTTGTTAAGCTTTTCTAATGCTCAATACACAATAGAAAACAGGAATTGGGAAAAAGGAGACTGGTGGTTAACTGTCCTAAGCTCCGTACAACAGAAAAGAAAAAAAAAAACTTCTGACAAAAGCTTTCAACTGCATGTTCCATGGAAGTATGGCAAAACACTGGAGTTTGAGGCCTACAAAAGGCTGAAGAAATTTCACAGGAGTCAGTCATAGGCACTAAAGAAGCATGGTGTGCCAGTGAGCCAAGGGGTGGTACAGAGCATCCACTTCTTTTATGCTAATGTAGTTGAGCTTAGACACTTCAAAGCTGTAAGATCATCATCCTTATGGACTGGTTACAGTGCATGGAATGACCAAAGACTCATTTGTCTTTCTTCAACTACTTTTTAAGGCTCTTCAGAGAAAGAAGAGGAGCAGTTAGTGTACACAAAACCTCATGAGCCAAAGGGATCCCATGTGAAAAAAATGTGAGCAGTTACAGTGAAGAACAGCCATCATCCACATCCATTTCTGATGTAAAGATGGATGTCATGCCACTGTGATTTCTCTGACAAAGGGCTCCAACATACAGAGAAAAGTCTGCAAGCACTAACTTCCAGAAAAGATGACACAAGCCCCACACACAAAGGAGACATGAGAAAAGTTGTGGTCAACTGTTTGGGGTAAAAATCACCTTACATTGAGAGAAAGGACTTTCCACAGGCAGCAATGGGGTACAACAAAGTTCATGACCCTGCAATGAAATCAGACGGGACTTACAGATCATTCACTTCCTTAGCTGGTCAGTTTAGTTGACACCTACCACACATCAAGCAAGAAAGTACAAGTTTAAAATGCTTAAAGACTATTTTCAGGGGACGTGGTGACCTAAGGTTCCTCTTTTGTCTTCCTTATTTACTTTTTCAAGTTTCCCTGAGAAAAAGAAACTGGAATAACTAGTTTAGAGTATGGACATAACAAGGAGCCCAGACAGAGCAGAAGGGCCTACAGGGACTAGCTCAGCCTTGCTGGAAAGCCTTCAGTTTAGGGCAGAACCCCCCCTCCCTCCAAATTAGGAGTTAAACCTCAAAGATGTGTCCTATGGACTCAAACACCCATGCAGTGGAAGGCAAGGAATAACAATATGTCCAAGTAAGGGATGGGCGGTGCCCAACTCCAGCTCTCCCTCCAATGACCATCTGAAGGCAAAGAGTAGATGCTTGATCATTTCCTAAAAAAGTAACCACTAGAGCAAGGGCTTGGAGGCCACCTATGTGGTGTCAGGCCTGGAAATTAGTACAGGCCTTGTCTGTGTCCTGGCCTCCTGTTTCCTTACTTTTATCTTCTCTGGCTCTTGCCCTGGATCATATAAGGGATTTTTGGGTAATCCCCGCCATGGCCACCTTCCACTAATGCCACCTTCTGGGCGCTAAGAAAGGCTGCATGCTTCACACAACACAGTCTATTGGTGGCCAGGCTGAAATTGTGGCACTTTTGGCTAGCTTTGGAGTCATGTTTCTGTGACATGTAAGAAAAGCAACTCCTTTGTGAGTTCTGATTTATGGGTCGATGTCCACAGAAACACTTAAAATGCTTTTGCTTTTAAGGTATCGAGCACGGAAACATTCTTGTAATGCATGTAAGGATAAGTACCAAATAAAAACATGGGACGCACACAGTCAGATGCTACCTACCCAGACTTGAGCAAAATACCAACAGTTATAACAGCTGGAGTTGCTGCAATTCTTGAAAGCAGATCCCAGCTGCTACCTGCTGTTGAAGGACCCTCAAAGTAAAATGACTGCTGTGTGCACAAACACACAGCTACATGACTGAAGAGAGCAATTCTAACTTTCTGTTCATGGTACAAACAATTGAAGAGCGGTAGACCACAAAAAATGTATGCAAATAAACACTTCTGTAGCATTAACAAAAAGTCACATCAAAATCATCACATAAAAGCGGTCACCTAACTATACAGCACACCTTTACTAATACACAGTCAGATTTCTGCCCCATTCTTTTTGGGCACAGAAGCTGCATGATGATCTTGTGTAAATACAATAAGATAGCCCAGGGTCTACAGTGCACTCTAAGGCAAGTATAAGAAGTGAAAAGATACCAGACTTCCAGGCTTACCTTCTCCCTATTGCATGCACTAAAAATCCTGAAATGCACAGCCTGTCATTTATTACTTTTATTGTTCACAAAGACAGGCCAAGTCTAAGTAGATACCCACTCCTAAAGAAAAAATGATTGCAAACAATTACTGTGAATAGCATTTTCAGATGAAATCAGTCTAGGGCTTAGCAAAGGCAAACTATTTGAACAGCACAGAACAGGTAAGGGTCGCCTACTATCACCATGAAAGCTCAGAGAAACTGCTTCCCCCAATCGCAAGACAAAACTATACATTTAAAAAGAACAAAGCTATTTAACCAGAGTGACTCAGAGATAGCAACTCTAACTACACATACGCAGAGAATGTTTTCTTATCTAGGATCTTATACCACATATCTAAATGTAACAGAACTGCTCTCATACTCAGCATCCACTGTTCCATCACATTCTCTGTATTAACAACAAATAAATTCAAATGTTCCATCTCCTTTAAATAATGTCCCATTAATCTGCTGATCATACCTACACATCTTCCACTTCTGTCACCCCAGTGTTTCAACCAACCAACTTTGCCAAGAGCAGACTTATCTGTTCATATCATATCAAGCTTTATTGCTTCTTCTTTGCAGTATGAACAAATAAAGTATGTTTACACATCCCAATGCACGTACCCTCCCAAGCTCCATATAATTTTGGTCACGGTCTGTTTACCTTTCAATTATGTTGATCTCCTTCCCTCAGTAAGGCCTTCAGAACTGTATGGGATGCTCCACACAAAGACTAACCAAAGCAATAGCCAGCATCATTCACAGATCAGCAGTAGATTGTGCTGTGAGGCGACAAAAGGATGAAGCTATTGCCTTATGGCAATGTGTCTCAACTAGGGGCCGTCAGCAAGGATTCTACAGCCAAGGTATCCACTATGACTAAGTCAGCTGGCTTTCTGTCATTCCACAGAGTTTGTACACAAGCATGACTATGAACTAATTGCAGAAAGGGATGAAAGGAGAGACTTGAAAAAACTGAGGTGGGGGACCTTATAAGCTATTATTTGAACAGTAAAACATGACCCAAGTGAAGAAATTACATATCTTTGCAGTGGCATAAAATGAGTGTTAAAACAAAATAAATAAAACTAATTCCAGACCAGTCTTGTAAATTGGTGCCAACACCTAAAATGTGTAGGTTAAAACTAGATATCAAGAACAAAATCAGACAAAGACAGTATGCTTTGCTCATCTCTATGGTCTTACTAGAGTTCCTGTCAACCTACACGCTAGGTACAAAGTAGCTCAGACAAACACCAACAATAAATGCTCAGTGGTACAACAGAGGAAAAATCACACACATGGGGTAACCGTGACGCATTAACAAATGAAAAATACAACAAAAGTGTAACATTGGTCTTTTATTTGTTGTTTGGAAAAGGTACTGCAAAATGCATGGACTGACTAATCACAGTTGGGACGGGGTTATACATAATAAATGTAACAGACTACAAAATGCACACACGACATTTACTGGCAAACAAAAATACAAGGAACTAAGTAGAAAACCACATGAAACATTCAAATTAAACCAGTTAAAGAAAGTGACAATTTTAAATATTACCTCTGAGAGTTCACATTTTGAGATATCCACAATATCGTCAGCCCCAGCTTCTTTGGCCTGGATGGAAAGAAAAAAAATACATCAGTACAAAAGCACTATATGGCTGCTTCACATGACAATATTAAAATAGAAAGGTCATTTAACTGTACACATGTTACAAACTTTGCTATCTCTGCAGTCCTTGAGTGTTGTTGTCTGAGAGAAAGCTGATCTGTTAGCCTTGTAAAGAATTTCCTTAGATGGGACAGTTCTGGACTCTGTCTTTTGTTTGCCATTATAGCACTTCCATCTATTTATTTACACTTTGTTGTCTATTTATTTACACTTTGTTGTCTAGGTTAATCCCACTAGTCCAGTGGCCTACTTTCAGGGAAGGCCCAAGGTGGTATACATACTGACTAGGGGGAACTTCCCCTACTGTTTTTCCAAGAGGTTGACATTTCTGCACTAGCTCTGGATTAGGAGGAGTGCCAGCATGGCAGAAAGTACTACGGGGAAACTAACAATGAATCAAGTGCTGAAAAAAAAATGTCATGTGGTGCTGTCAAACAGGATTGATATGAAAGCATGGCGGGGTGTGATGTGAAGGATGTTACAAATTGACAGTGTTTAGCTGCTTCTGAGGCTGTTGTATTCTACGAAGGAATAATGATTACTGAACTGGTGTGCAAAATAAAGAAGTGATTAAGTTATCGGAAAAAGTGAGGAACCTAGAGGAGAGAGTGAGGGAGGGAGGGAGGCATCATAAGGAAAATAAAGACTGTGTGATCGTGGAAGAACCAGGAAAGGAACAGATCTAAACATTTGAAATTAAGACTTTTGCAGAAGTACTTAGAAGGCTTGAAAAGGAATGTACAGGTACTGTAAACTAGAAACATAAAAAAATGATATACAGCAAAAATAAAAGCAAGCCTGGTAACAGGATTAGTCATTTTGTATGAGAATTTAAATTGCAACTGAGGTTTTTCTGCAAGAAAGGTTAGCTCATTTGTACGTCTAGGGAAAGAACGGTTTGCGATAGGACTTTTGAGACTTTTTATAATGCAAAAAATTCTTATAAAAAAGTGCCAACTATACATGTGGGTCAGGAGGTATAATTAAGAGTTACTGTCTCAGTTTAATTTTTTCAAATCTTTTGGGTTTCTAATACCACGGCAGGAATGGACTCCATTCCTAAGTCAGGTTATAGTTAACATTCATGAAATTAGTATTGTTTCAATCTTTGATGTTAGCCAAAAGTGCTTTTCACAGCACCCACAATGTGCCCACAGCTGACTCCTTCTGCAATTCATATGGAGTTACATGCCCTGGTAGCCAATCTAAATAGGACTGTAGATTCATTTTTTTATTCATTGTTCCTACTACAATGCATCCGTAACATATCTAAGTACGACTGTAAATTATTTATTTATTTATTTTTATTATACCCACTGTTCCTACTACTAGTGGAACTGCCAGTGTATCTTTCTACCACATCAGTCTCATTTCTACCTGCAAATCCCGATATTTTAGGACTTTATGCCTCTCTCTGTACACGAAACATTCTAATCACTATGTGCAGAAATTCATTGATCAGTGTTACATTTATCTTTTTTTCACAGACTACTATATCTGTTTTCTCGCGTCTATTTTTTGAATTGTTAGTAATGGGTGATCTCATGTGATGTAAACTTCCAGCATCCTTTATAATGCTTTGTGGTTCATGTTTCCAATGCTTTTCAGCTACTTCTGCAGTGTTTGCACAATCCCCAGTGAAACAATTTTGCTACAGTACTGTGCCTTTCAGTGTACAGGCCCTCTGCCAGGAGTGTATCACATCCAGCAACAAGGTGTGCAACTGCTTACAATTCTTTTTTATAGAACCTGCATTTGTCTGTTTCTCCCACATGTTCAATGGACTTTGCAAACCAGCGTGTATGTAGTCTACTGTTCTGGGCTGCCATTATTAACCATTCATAGTTTGGTTTCCACTTACCTCTCTCCTTAACTACTTCTGCATCAATTCCTGATCAACGTGAAGTTGTTCGAGATGATCTCAATACTTGCTACTACATTTATGGCTTTTCCACTTTTTTCCTTCTCGTCTGATCTTTCTTTTTCTTTAGTTTTTTGGCACAATCAGTTACGGTCTGACATTGTCTACTTCTGGTTTGATTTCCATTACCACTTGCCACCCGAATGCTTCCGCTAAACTAAGCAGCGAGATCACCTTAGACTTCCTCTCCTCACGTTTTAAAACTTTCATAATGTTTGGATCTGATGACGTCAGCAGATATGCATGCAGTCCCACAACGGCAAATCTATACATATAATCAATTTTCAGGAGGCCCATATTTCCTTCAGAGCATGAAATATATAACCTTGGTATACAATGATGTTTACATATTACGTGATAAGCATGAAACATTTTCTTGTTTTTCTCTCTGACAGATTCAATACCTTTTGGGGCCAATCAGTCATAACAAAACTGTAAATTAAAACGAGAAGAGCAAATTGGTTTATAGCTTGGACTTTATTGACAGATGTAGAGGCTCTTTTCAGTTTTAGTTTTAATCTTTTGAATCATTCCTTACTGAGTTTTATTCACATTTGTTCATATTTTATTGCTAATCCTTCATCAATTCTCAGACAAACACTTATACACTCCTTCCTTCTCAGGTTCCTTTATATCACATCCCTAGATTAATATTTTCTTGGTACTTGAACTTTCACGCTTTAAACATTGCTTCTGCACATTTATCAAGACCAAATACCCTAAGAATATCATCTGATAAAGTTTTAACCACTTGAACATGTACTTCCAATTCCTCATCTTTGATGAACTATACAGTTTAAGTCATCCATAAAATATAGATACGAAATCTTTAACCAACTTTGTTTTCTGGGAGTGAAACTGTAACCAAGACCTCATCTGTCAAGTACACAACATATTTGGTTAAGGGCAAGACAAAACAACAGCGCTGATAAAGAATCACCCTAGAATATCTCCCTTTGAAGTTTTTATCCCTGAGATA
Source organism: Protopterus annectens (assembly GCF_019279795.1). NCBI lineage: Eukaryota > Metazoa > Chordata > Ceratodontiformes > Protopteridae > Protopterus > Protopterus annectens. The sequence continues at coordinate 802,177,743 of NC_056750.1, read as the reverse complement.
ATAATTTGCCCTTTGTCATGGCTTAATTGCAAAGTGGTTTGCCACTGTTTCATGATCAGCGTAATGCAACTGATCAACGTAGACTTAATCTTATACAACTGTAAGCACTCCCTTACCCATGAGTGTTGGATGCTATCAAATGATTTTGTAATCTATCCATGCCATACATAAGTTTCTTCCTCTTTTTTACAATTCTCTATTATGGCTTTATTTAGTAGCAAACGATAGTACAGTTGTGTACACTTACCATAAATGTAGATGTTAGAGTGTATTCACTGTTGCAGTCATTACATTTGGGTAATCTGCTTGCAGGTTGCCCTCAGTCGGCCTGATTAACAAAGTCTTGGGTCCTGCGTCGGTTGCTGTCCCTTCTTCCATGACGTCAGGTCATCAGGTGTATAAAACTTGCAGCAGACGCCATTACATCAGTTTTTCTTGCCCCAGATGTCAGGTGCCCCCCTAATGGGGAGCAATTAATCATAAAAACACACAGGTATACCTCCAACAAAAAAGCAAATACACCAAAAAGGCTTTTAAGTATAGTAAAGGAAAGTAGAGGTATAGCCAAAAGAAGTTAGGGGGCAGGAGGGAGGGTAACTGGGACTGCAACAGTGAATACACTTGAACATCTACATTTATGGTAAGTGTACACAACTGTACTATGTTCTTCATGTTTCACTGTTGCAGTCATTACATTTGGGTAGATTCCCAAAGCTAGGGTTGGGAGCAGGAGTTTAGATAGCATTAGGGCCAGCTATAAGGCCCTGCAAAACTACAGTGGCAAAGCCAACTCTGGATTTAGAGAAAATTGGCAAATGATCATGCTTGGTGAAAGTATGTAAAGAACTCCAGGTAGCAGCTTCTAGGATGTCTCTGGTAGGAGCACCTCTGAGAAAGGCTGTAGAAGTATATGCAGCCCTAGTGAGGTGAGGTCTGATCCCCTGGGGGGATAGGTTTTCCATGGTGTTTATAGCAGAAATTAATGCAATGGCTTATCCATTTAGAAATGGTTTGTTTTGAAATAGCCTTCCCCTCTGCCCCTAAAGCAAATGCTACCAGCAGTTGTTCAGATTTTCTTTGAGGTTTAGTCCTGTCCAAGTAGAATCTAAGTTGTTTGTTCACATCCAAGGAATGCAGAATCCATTCCCCTTTGTTCTGTGGATTGGGAAAGAAGGTTGGTAAATGAATGGACTGATTAAGAGCCACATTGGATACCACCTTAGGCATGAATGATGGATTGTTTCTGAGTGACACCCTGTCCGCATGAAAGATGATGAAAGGTTCCACATTACAAGGGCTTGTAATTCAGATACCCTTCTAGCTGAAATGATTGCTAAAAAGAAAGCTGTTTTCCAAGGAAAAAAAATTTAAGTCTGCAGTAGTAGATGGCTCGAAAGGAGGTAGAGTGAGTTTCTCCAATACAAAGTTAAGGTCCCAGGCTGGGGTTGGAGCTCTCCTGGGTGGTCTCAAATTTTTGGCCCCTCTGAGGTACTGCTTGAGCAGTGGATGAGAGAAGAGGGGAGGTTCTGCGTTATAATGAGCTGAAATGGCTGAGGCGTGGATTTTAATGGAGTTAAAAGACAGGCCCTTGTGAAGCATCTCAGTTAAGTATTGTAAAATTTGAGGTAAACTGGGTGCTGCTGTGCTCATCCCTTGAGATTGGTTCCAGGCACAGAATCTTTTCCATGTTTCAGCATAAGATTTTCTAGTACTAGGCCTCCTTACTTCTAAGATGACATCCATCACAGGTTTGCTGAGGGATGGTAATTAAGTAATTAGCCAGGCTGCAAGGTTCAGTGTTGGAAGCTGAGGGTGCAGAATCTGGTTCTCCTGCTGAGACAGCAGGGAAGGAGTCTGAGGCAGGTGCCATGGAGATTACCGTGACACACTGCGCAGGAGGGGGACCCAGTGTTGGCGTGGCCAGTCTGGAGCAATCAAAATCATCCTTGGTTTATCCTGTTTGACTTTGAGTAGTACTTTGGAGAGCAAAGGCAGCAGGGGGAAGGCATAGACCGATAGGTTTTCCAGCTGAAGGACAGAGCATCCACTTTCCAGGCTTGTTTGTGGGGAGTGCTTGTGCAAAATTTGTCCAATTGGTAGTTCTGGGGGGAGGCAAATAGGTCTGTATCTGGGCTCCCCCCATTCGTTTGTCAACATGTTGAAAATCCTTGGTTCCAGTTTCCACTCGTGTGGGTCCATGAAGTTTCTGCTTAGTCAGTCTGCCAGTTTATTTAATTTTCCTGGCAGGAATTGAGCTTGTAGGTGCACTTGGTATCTCAAGGATGTGTTCCACAATGCCATGGCTAGTCTGCAGAGGGGGTAAGAATGTGTACCCCCCTGGTTGTTTATGTACCACATAAGCGTGGTGTTGTCAGTCTTTACCATTAGTTGTCCTGGAAGAATGTAGTCCTTGAAGGCTGTCAGAGCATTCTGTACAGCTAACATTTCTTTTTGATTGATATGCAGGTGCATTTGACTTTGGTTCCATTTCCCCTGAATGCACTTCCCTGCCAGGTGAGCCCCCCATGCATAGTCCGATGCATCTGTTAGGGCTATGGGTGGCAGGGGGTGGTGTGAAAGGAAGTCCCTTGTTTTGGTGGCAGGCCTCTGCCCACCAAAGGAACTCTAGGCATAGGCAAGGTATGATAGGAATCATTGTTTCTAGGCTGTGAGAATGTTGACTCCATAGGCTTTTTAGATACTACTGTAGTTTCCTCATATGCAGTCTTGCATATGGAATTAGAAGAATGCAGGAGGCCATGAACCCCAAGGCTTGCAATATTTGTCTTGCAGATAGCAGGGTTTTTGTGGCCATTTATTTGAAGTAGGCTGTCAAATGAATTTGCTTTTCTGGCATGAGGTAAGCAATCTGGGAAGTTGTATTCAAGCTTGCTCCCAGGAATGTAATTTGTTGACAGGGTACCAGTTGTGATTTCTTTTCGTTTATGGTGTACCCCAGACAAGTTAGAACCCTTTTTACAAACTCCAGATGATTGAAAAGTATGTCCTGGCTTTCTGCCTGAATTAGACAATCATCCAGGTGTAGGTATATTTGAATACTACTTTGCCTGCAAAATGCAATAACTGAAGCTAGGCACTTTGTGAATACCCTGGGAGCAGTAGGTAAGCCAAAGGGTAGTGCAGAGAACTGATAGTGTGTGTAGCCTGCTTTGAAGCGGAGGTATCTTCTGCAAAATTCCCTGATTGGGATGTGCAGGTATGCTTCTTTTAAATCTAGTGTTGCCAACCAGGCGTCTTTGCCTAGCATAGGAAGTAATTGGTGAAGAGTCAGCATCTTGAATTTTTGAATCTCCAGAAAGGTGTTTAGAGTAGACAGGGCCAGGATTGGACACCATGATTTGTCTTTTCTGGGTACCAGGAAAAGTCTGGAGTAGAAACATTGTCCCTTTTCCTCTTCTGGTGCCAGTTGAATAGCCCCCATGCTTAAGAGAGAAAGTACTTGTTTTTGAGCCTCTGCTCACTGATTTGGGGGTAGGTCCAGCCACCCACTTGGCATTGGCGACGTTTGGAAGTGAAATCTGTATTCCTGGGACACTATATTTAAAACCCATTTGTCCTGGGTAATGAGTTCCCAGTTCTTTGCATGAAGAGCAATCTTTCCCCCCAAAGGGGCAGTCAGAAGATAAGTGCTTGGAAATTTTAAAAGGCAGTCATTGAGACAGTTTACCATAGGGGGGTGTCTTATTATTCCCAGACTTGGAAGTGGAGGCCCCCTACTGCTTAGTTCTGTGAGTCCCCTGGGACTGAAACCTGGGGTTTTTGCTCTGTCTGGGTTTGGCTTGAGAAGACCTGGAAGGGGCTGGAAAGGACCAATTCTTAGAAGGCCAGTGCCCACTAAATCTAGGAGGCTAAACTTGTAAAAAATCTTTAACAGTTTGCATAGATTTATCTTCCATCTTTTTAGAACTTCTTCAGCCTTGTTGCCATACAGGCGGTCCTGATTTAGAGGAGCATCCAACAATTTAGCTTTAACATGATCAGGCAAAGATTGTTTCTTAAGCCAAGCATGCCTTCTAAGCACAGACCCAGTAACAGCAGCCCTGCAAGAGGCCTCTAAAGAATCAAAACCACATTGCAAAGTATGTTTTCCAGCTTGTTCAGCAGAATGCATTAAATCCTGTAAGTCTATTTTCCACACAGTCTGGAATCAACGTCATTTTCTGTTTAAGCAGTCCAATAACATGTTGTTGATATTTTAATATATGAAATTGGTAGTTTAAAAGCTCTAATTGCCAAGGTTGCTGAAGTATAAATCTTTTTACCCAATCTATCCAGTGCCCTGGAGTCTCTATCAGAAGGGGTAGGATTTTTAGCAATAGTATCCTTAATGCCCTTGGGCCCCTGTGAAATAGTCTCCGGATCTGCAATAGGATTTTTGAAAAGTAACTTGTAGGACTCAGGGACCCTGTAGTATCTGTCAGGTTTACTGGGAGCAGGAGGCAGGGAATCGGGGGCCAAACTGGATTCCGAGAAACCATCATCAACAATGTCTAGCACAGGAGGAATAGCCAAAGGTCTATGCTGAGGTAGAAGGAAATCCCTAAGCCTCTAATTTGAATCAGAAAATTCCTGGCTTTCCCAGTGAAAATTCTCCCTTAGAGTATGTAAGGTTTCCCCAAAAGAAAAATCCTCAGGAGGGGAAGCAGAGGGAATAGAGTCCTCTGCATCAGAATCCTCATAAGTAGGTAAGGACAAATCCAGGTCATCAGAAGAGTCAGAAAAAACAGAATCCTGATCAGAAGATTCATAATCAAGCTCAGCCCTAGGCCTCTTGGGGGGGGGGGGGGTTGGGTACCCCTGATTAGAGTTATTAGATCTTCAGCCATTTTCATCATTTTTTGTTTAGGCGTAGAGGCCTGAGCATGTGGCCTGGGCGTCGTTTTTTTAGACATGGATCGAGACTTAGGCCTTAGTAATGAAGGAGGCGTTGATTTAATATGCAAGTCTGTAGGCCTGAATACACCCTCCAAAGCCGGTGCCTGCACAGCGGCTCCAGACTCATCCAAGGTAGAGACATCCACGGGTTCCATAGTTGAAGTATCTTGCGGCATACCAGACTCAGAATGGGTCTCAGTAGAGGCCTGCAAATCAGAAGTAGCGGGTATCAGGGCCTGCGAAAGCGCCTCACTGAGTACTGGTGACTGGCTTAGGAGAAGCTTCGTTGGCAGTTTTGGACCTTGGCAGCCTGTCTCTGTCTTTATCTTTGCGTTTTTTTCAGAATCCCGGTAGTCGGATGACTAACTGACGACATTTCTGGGTAATTAAACAGAGAACCGAAATATTTAGAGGCAAAAATATACAGATGATGAATAGTGTGCCGATTAAATAAAGCACAAAACCGACAGCAAGGTACATCGTTGTCAGGGCCTAGGCAAGGAATATAGTATGAATTAAAATCTTTACGAGGTATTTGCTTTCCACAAGTAATGCAATTATTAACTTTTACTGACGCCAGTAAGGAGCAAGAAAAAGTTTCCCCAATGGGGTACTTAGCTTTTAGTTGAAGACTTAGGTTCTGAAACTCGAAAACGAAAATTTCAGGAGTCGGCAGACCGGCACTTGCGAACTGCGTCTGCTTCGGCACCGCACGACAAGAAAGACTGATGTAATGGCGTCGGCTGCATGTTTTATACCCCTGACGACCTGACTGGAAGGAGGGACAGCAACCGAAGCAGGACCCAAGACTTTGTTAATCAGGCTGACTGAGGGCAACCTACAAGCAGATTACCCAAATGTAATGACTGCAACAGTGAAACACGAAGAACATCCTTGGATTCATATGACTTTCTTTTGTTACCCTTTTGTTCTATTGTCGCGATTAAGTTTCTTCTAAATAACTATAAAATGTCTGCATTAAATTCCAGTATATAGTTTGTACGGGTCTATGTTAAAACAATGAAAAGTGTACATATCGAACGCTCGGATGAGCGAAAATGCAGGTAATCGACATCAATACTGTGAGAGCGCGGTACAGTGAAGATCGGACAATTTGCCCTTTCCTCACTGTCGTGCATTCTCGGAGTTGGAATATATTTTTAAGGGGGGGGGGTGTGGGGGCACAGCCCCTCACAATAGTGACTTTGATTATATGCGCTTTCATTCATCCGAGTGTTCGCTATGTACACTTTTCGTTGTTTTAACATAGACCCATTTGCACATAGTCGGAAGGCAAGTTACTGGTCTATAGCTTTTAGGATGGCTTACAGGCTCACTCTTATGGAAGAGTATATTTTTTTCTGTTTCGGTGTCTGTTTGTGATGTACATACAAGTAGTTCTTACTCTGGGCTAAATCTTAATGTAAAGATGATAATACTGTTAGCCAGAAATTAGGTACTATATCTGGGCCTGGGGTTTTCCAGTTAGGAACTTTTTCTTAATTTTGTTTCAACTTCTCTGGCCATTACTTCATCCCATTTCATATCCTGTACATCTGAACACTTTACCGTTTCTCTTAATTTTACTACCCCATCAGCATCTTTATGTTCCATGGGGGTCTTCATAAATATTTCTGCAAAATGTACCGATTTCTTCTTTGGTGATATTTCTATTCCTTTTGCTTTGTTGCCCAGCTATCTAGCAAACTTTCTGGGGTCATCAATGAATTGCTTATTTTGTACTTTTTCTTTATATTTGCCTGCATATCTTCTAAGTTTTGTCTGCCTATAGTGATAGATTTAGTTTATTGTTTCCAGTAGTATACGACAAAAGCAATGCACAGAACAGAATCTATCACATCTATCTTTCTAAGTCTTTTTGTTGATCTGCTCCCTCTTCTGTATTCTTCTAACAGTAGCACTTCTTGTCTTAGCTGCTTTACAGTTTTCTATATTCAATGTTTCCATGATGGCATTTTAATTCTCCCTTGCTTTCCTGTACTGCTCTGCATTTTTGTGGTAAGACCGTTATTAATTTAGCTGCAGAATAAGGGTCTACATCATAAACTCAAAAGATAAGAGCGAACACTAAAAAACGAAAGCAGTAAATATCAAAAACACAGAACAGCGATATTTTCCCAGGGAGAAAAAAATCATTGGGCCGTTTTCGGGAGTTTGCCAGTATATTTAAGTAGGGTAGGTGTGGGGGACATAGCCCCCCACTTTATTTTGTGTTTGGATTTTTTTTTTTTTGCGGAGCAGCCCAGGGGAAAAGAATTGCTGTTCCATGTCTACGATATTTAGTGGTTTCAGTTTTTAGTGTTCGATAAAAGAGAATTCGCTCTTTTTATCTTTTGAGTATGTGATACAGACCCGCACAGTAATGTATCCTATTTACTTCCGTTACATCACATGAATTTCTGTTAAAAGTTCTGATTACCAAGCTCATCTGTTTTATCACACTTCTAACATTTTGGGTCTTATTTACTTTCTGAAATCTATTTCTTTTACTGATCTTAATATGCTTATCTAGCTCTATTAAATCAAGCAACTCTTTCCTTAGATCATTTTCCTCTAAACTGAGGGCACATTCTTTGTCCTCCGTTTCCTGCTGGCATTGTGCAGAAGGTTGTAGAACATCTTCCTGTGACATATCCTCTTCAGCTGCATCCTGTGTCGTCTGTTGCTCCTTTACATGGGGACTCAATGGCCCATCACTCCACAACATTGTGTCAGAGTTGCCACCGATGCCTGTTCCTTCTCCTGCTGTGCAACTCCAAACTGCACATTTGTACTGGTTTCCCACTAAAGGCTCCAGAGCATCATCATGTGACAAGTGATTAGATGCTCCCCACTCCACCCATTTCTTAATTTGGGGATTCATTTTTCCATCCTGCTGTGGTATTACCAGAGTTGTATTTTCTACACTAAATCCTTCACTCTGTTTTTTATTTCTGTAACTTCATTACTAATCCTCTTTTCTGCTTTCCCCTTTTGTATTCTTAGTTTTTGTATTGTGAAATTTTCCATATCCAGGTGCCTTTGCCTGCATTTCTCTTCAAATATCAATGGAGCTGCTTTTTTTTTTTACCGATTAGTTTGGCTTCCTCCTTTGCATAAATATTACACCAGATCAGATCTCTCTTCCTTTCCCATGTCCAGGTTTCTTTTTTTATACCTTGAATGATGTAGAGCAAAATAATACGAGCAACTGTTTGAAAAAAGTACTTAGATAACGTAAAAAATGTCAGAAAAACTAAAGATGAGAAGCATAAATGGTAAGAGGGCAGGAAAGGGTTTATTGGCCACTAGGGGTCATTTCCATAACTCCTTCATCTTCCTCTCTTAAAACCTAGTTGCCTCGTCGTTTGGGCATCTTTTCAGGCTTGTTGGCTGTTGGTGAAGCACCCTCCAAGTGGAAAAAACGCTGAGAGAAGAAGGGAGCCACTTTTGAGATTTTAAGTATTTTTTCTCTGTTTATTTGCTAAGTTTTTCTGCATAGCTGCCTAGCTTGAGCATTTTCTGGCTTGTTAAACTTGATTTCTGTATTAGTAGCTGTATTTAGAGCACAACCAAAAGCTGTTTGCTGAATTTCCCGTTTGCACTTCATTTTAAATTGTTTTTTTCTTAAAACTTGCATATTTTCTGTCCTTGACCTAGCACTCTTGTGTGGGGTCATTTACTGCACTGTTATAACTTGATATTACTTGTGAACCTCTGCTATCTCTGTAAAAAACAAAAACAAAAAAAAAAATCTTGCTTTTTCCCACTTTTCTGAGAGTTAAAAAAGTTCAGTTACAGGCTTGCTGTTCCTGAACTGTTTGAAAGTTTCTGTGAGGCCATTTTTGCTTGGGCTGAAGGAGGGTCTCTCTGTTGATCAGTGGCAGTGACTAACATTGAGCAGCTTCCCTGCCCCCCGTAGAGGTGGTTACTGACTTGAAACTGTAGTTTTATTTTCCCTTTTGGGTCTATTCCTGCTTCTTTCCAGCCCCTGCTATCAAGCACGCTTTAACGTGCTTTAGTGCGATTTAGCGCGGAGTTGCCACTAGAGCAGCATCGGGCAGCGCCGGTTAAACTCTTTCTGGCTCCAGAAAGTCGTTCTTCAATTTTTCCCTTAGAACTGCTCTGTTAGGAACCTAAACAGTTTACACCTACACTAAAAAGTGCAGCACTTGTTCCAAATAGCTTTTTCTTCTCAAAAAGCTCAGCACTTGGCTTATAAGCATATCCCTTGTCTTATAAGCATTCTCTTTGCAGGTCAAGCACTCCTATATTATACAAATCTTTCACTAGCAAAACCCCCCAGGAGTGCCCACGTCCCTGCTAAGCCCACTACTTTTCTGTCTCATACCAACTCATAATTCTTTCTAGCATGTCGAAGGGTCAGATGCTGGCGTCCTCTCCTGCCCAGTTGGTGAATCTGGGAATTCTGAGACAATGTTACAATTGCCTCATGTACACGGACAACCCTCTCCTCCTCCCACGTAACACTAACACTTGTGAGAGATGCAGCTATTTAGCCAGACTGGAGGCTGAGCTCTCTCAACTCAGGACTGGCAAGACCAGGCAGGAGGAGAAGGCAACTACACACACCACAATACCAGTCTCACATAACTCAACCACACCACTGAATCAAACACATAAACACACTAAGACATACTCTGAGGCTCTGAGTAAAAATTTACCTAAACAGCAGAGGCCTCCAAAGCAGACACCCAAGCAACTGCAAACTCAATACACCACACAAACACATAAACAACAAAATCAGTGTGCAAAGCAGTCACTGCCCTTAAGGCCAAATACAACACCAAACATACTTGTCATAGGTGACTCCATAGTCAGACACACTGACGTCCCGCTCACCAGACTGAGTAAGGAGAAGGTCACAGTAAGCTGCCTGTCGGGCACTAGAATCCGCCACATAACACAAGCACTCGGGTCTCTCAACAGCAGGTACAAGTACGACTCCGTCATTGTCCACGCTGGTGTCAACGACCTGAGACGTACCTCCTTAGACTACATGAAAAGAGACATTGAGGAGCTCTCTGATTATGTAGCCCAGGCAGGTATGACCCTGACCTTGAGCAGTATCCTACCTTCACCTAGAATGATGCCACAATACAGTGATAAGATGATCAGCTTTAATAATTGGCTTAAATTCTGGTGTCATTCAAAGGGGATCCAATGTCTGTCTGCCTGGGATGACATGCTGGACAAGCCACGCTGCTCGAGGGACGGCTTGCACCTGTCACCCCTAGGCTTCCAGATATTGGCAAAGGCTCTTGCCACCCCCATAGTGCCTTTTTTAGGCAAGTCTCAAATTCTAAACCTACCACCCTAGAACACAAAAAAGTAAAAAAACTAAGGGTACTGCTGCTCAATGCCAGAAGTCTCAATCTCAAGATGCATGCACTCGAGGCCCTTCTCAGTATGGAGAACATCGATGTCTGTGCTGTGACAGAAACCTGGTTCAAGGCTCCTGAGAGCACCCCAGCACTATCAGGTTTCACCTCATATCATGCGTTCCGGCCCCAAAATCCGGACAACACCAAGAAAGGAGGGGGGGTGTCCATATTCATAAAGGACACCCACACCTCAAGGTTGGTGGCAACGCACAATGCATCGGAGACCATCCAGGTGCAATTAACCATAGGCAAGACTGCTCTGCAATTTGTAGCATGTTACAGGCCACCCTCTCAAACTCAGGAACCTCACATGGCCTTCCTGAAAACAATGGAGGGGATAAATGTATCTCCAAACACCATCATACTAGGTGACTTCAACTACCCTAATATAGACTGGGAACACTACTCAAGCCCAAACACTCTAGCCCAAAGGTTCCTGGAGTTCATAAACTCAAATGCCATGGAACAACTAGTCACCATCCCCACAAGAGGAGAAAACATACTTGATCTCATCATCAGGAACATGGGATCACAATGTTCAACACCGGAAGTATACCCCTCACTGGTGAGATCAGATCATAAACTAATCTCGCTGGAGGTCCTCATCCCGCCCCACCTGAAATAAAAAAGACCACAGTGAAAAACTTCTCAAAAGCCGACTTCACACTTCTAAAAACTAGTGTGGTCTCCTTTAAGGCCCCTGAGCCAGTGGTAAACATTACTCAAACCGCTGAATCACTTACAAATGCCTTCTACCAGCACCTACAGGACTGCATGGATCAGGCATTCCCAAACAAAACTAAGACTCTTTGTACCAAAGGCAAGCGTCCAGTCTGGTGGACCCCAGCCATAAACAAGCTCTACAACAAAAGGAGGAAGCTACTACAAGATAGAGCAAAATCCTTGAAAGGTAAGACACCTTTGATCATTATAAGTAAAAAACTAAGAGCTCTCATAAAATCATCCAAGGCAAATTTTGAGAGAAAAATCGCCAAGGACTCAAAAGACAATCATAAGGCCTTCTTTAGCTATGTTAGAAACCTAGGAGAAAACTCCCAGATATGCTCACAATTAGTTCAAAATGATGTGAAGATTACTGAACCTACACACATTGCCAACATACTGGCTGACAGGTTCAGTGCAAACTTCTCCCCCCCAAAAGGAGAGATATCTATACCAGAGGATTGTAGCCCCCCAAACATCTCCAACGCCCAGGTGAGAACTGCTCTCTCCAAAGCAAAAATCACAGCATCCATGGGACCGGATGGTGTCCCCGGCTGTGTGCTCCACGAACTCAATGAGGAATTAAACCCGCAGTTAGGACAGCTGTTTAATCTTAGCCTCACCTCAGGATACACCCAAGGAGTGGCGACGGCGACTGTGGTCCCACTTCACAAGGGCGGTGCCTCCACCGACCCTGGAAATTACCGTCCCATTAGCTTGACAAGCCTTATCTGCAAAGCCATGGAGAGGATCATAATGGAACTCATAAATAAAGACATAGGGAACTTGCAGACTTTGGATCCAACCCAGTTTGGCTTTGTCAAAGGCAGATCATGCCTTTTAAACTTGGTTGACTTTTTTGAGGCAGTCACCAAGGCCATTGATGAGGGAAAGGCAGTCCATACAGCCTACCTTGACCTGGCAAAGGCCTTCGACACAATACCCCACTCAGGTATCATCGAAAAACTCATCAGCTTGAATGTAAACCCATACATCACAAGATGGGTTGCAAACTGGCTAAGTGACAGAACCCACAGGGTCAGAGTTGCTGGAGCCATGTCAGACTCAAAGCCTGTCACAAGTGGTGTCCCACAGGGCTCAGTCCTGGGTCCACTCTTGTTCGGCATCTACTTTTCTGAAGTATAAGCAAACACAGGAGGGTTATGGCTGACAAAGTTTGCAGATGACTGCAAACTGGGCCATAGTCGAAAACACATCTGACACAGATATCCTTCAGAAGGGCCTCACAGAAACGGATAACTGGTGCCAGAGCCATGGCCTAAAGTTAAATGCCAAGAAATGCATAGTCATACCCTTCGGGAAAAACAAGGTTACCCCTAGCTACCATATAGGTGGCAATCCACTGAGCACAGAAGTCATCAGGGATCTGGGGACCCAGGTTGACAGTAGCCTTCGCTTGACACTCATGTTGCTAAAGTAGTTAGGAAAACCTTCTACATTGCCCACCTGATCATGAAGGGATTCACATCTAGATCAAGGGAGGTCATCGTCCCCTGTACTCATCACTCATTAGACCTATGATTGAGTACAATGCCCCATTCGGAATGTATCTGACCCGACACCTGCAGCAGCTGGAAAGGCCCCAAAAGTTCCTCACCAAAAGGATAAAGGGTCTCAAAAATATGTCTTATGCTGCCCGACTGAAAGAACTCCAGCTCTATTCAGTCTCATACCGCTTGCTCAGAGGTGACCTGTGCCTGACATATAAGGCCATGTCAAACCCTGATTTGATGAATATGCATCACCTCAAAAAATCTAGATCCCTCAGAACCACAAGGGCGGGAGACTTAAACCTTGACACGGTTATTAATAGAACGTGCTGGAGGGACAGATTCATCACCCAGAGACTCCCTATGCTGTGGAACAAAATCCCGGTACATGTGAGGCAGAGCACCTCGCTGGCCTTGTTCAAGAGGAATCTTGACCAATGGATGGGGGATCGCAGATATACCCCAGGGATTACTTCAGTGTCACTGCTTGACAGAGGCACAGCAAAATAATAGGCATAGTTTTATTCAAACTAAAGGGGTGGCGAAAGCCAAATAACTACGGGCTAGGCTTATAAATGCCCTTGGGCAGATAGGTTCATAGGTTCATACTAGGCTATGCAAAACAGAATGTGATCGTGCACTTGCCATGTGTGATTTTTGTGTGGGAGGATGTTGGTCCTTGATATTTCAGATTAATTCTATCTTTAACTTATTTCTCAGGAAGTGTTATACATCTGAATCAGGAATGTGAAAAGTTGAAGTGTAAGCAATGTGGAGAAATGGGGCATACAATGAACAAATGCAATACAAAGGAAGGTAATTTTTGGCTTGATTGTATGAGATAAGAAGCTGATGAATTATAACGGAATATTGCTTAAAGTGGGTCAGTGGAAAGTGTATGATGAAAAATAAAAACGGGATAAGAAAGATGAAAACAATGAGCAGATTTATATTCAGAATGATGAGATTCAAGTTTAGCTGCACGAGACTGAAGATGAAATGTAATATGTTTACACAGTTGCAGTCTAAGAGTGAACACTCAAAAACAGCAAACTTCCTTTTTAATTTATTTTCAGCCTAATGGTAGCTTTGTGTGTAAGATCACATTAGAGCAGGATCTGGAGATTTGCCCCTTTCCCCACTGTTGTGTCATCTCAAGAGTTGGTGTGTATATACAGTTAGAAAGGGGGGGGTGAGGCTGCAGGGGCCTTGCCCCCTGTAAAAGTAAAAAAAAAAAAAAAAAAGTATTGTTTTTCTCAATCTTTTTAGGCATGATTTAAAAAGATCACTCTGTCTATTCACTCTTTGGAGTTGTCAGTGTTTGAAAATATAATTTACGCAGCTGCAAAATAAGCACACAGATCAATAGGAATAATGAGAACAGAAAACCAGCGAGGAATAATCAATAGGTATATCGGAATGGTATGTACGATTGTGTTGAGGGTATCATTTGTTTACAGGACACAAGATTTATTATGGCTTTAGAAAGACAGCAAACTGAAAAATCTATGGGGAAAAAAGGTTTAGAATTTCGACAGTGACAAATGCTCAGGGTTTTTTCTTTAATCAAAAGGCAAAAGAAGTATATGCGCGCATATCATATGCAGGAAGAGTAACTGCAGTGGATATCCGATGGGAGCTTACTGCAGTATGATTAATAAGGGTCTATGCATAACAGATGGGAGAACACTGTAGTACAATTAATAAGGGTCTATGCATATCAGATGGGAGAACACTACAGTATGATTAATAACTGTCCATGCATATCAGATAGGAGAACACTACAGTACAATTAATAAGGGTCTATGCATATCAGATGGGAGAACACTGTAGTACGATTAATAAGGGTCTATGCATATCAGATGGGAGAACACTGTAGTACGATTAACAAGGGTCTATGCATATCAGATGGGAGAACACTGTAGTACGATTAACAAGGGCCTATGCATATCAGATGGGAGAACACTGTAGTATGATTAATAAGGGTCCATGCATATCAGATGGGAGCTTACTGTAGTACGATTAAGAAGGGTCTATGCATATCAGATGGGAGAACACTGTAGTACGATTAACAAGGGTCCATGCATATCAGATGGGAGAACACTGTAGTACGATTAATAAGGGTCTATGCATATCAGAAAGGAGAACACTGTAGTATGATTAATAACTGTCCATGCATATCAGATAGGAGAACATTGTAGTACGATTAATAAGGGTCTATGCATATCAGATAGGAGAACACTGTAGTACGATTAATAAGGGTCTATGCATATCAGAAAGGAGAACACTGTAGTATGATTAATAACTGTCTATGCATATCAGATAGGAGAACGCTGCAGTACGATTAATAAGGGTATATGCATATCAGAAAGGAGAACACTGCAGTACAATTAATAAGGGTCCATGCAATTCAGATAGGAGAACACTGTAGTATGATTAATAACTGTCCATGTATATCAGATAGGAGAACACTGTACTACGATTAATAAGGGTCTATGCATATCAGATGGGAGAACACTGTAGTACGATTAATAAGGATCCATGCATATCAGATGGGAGAACACTGTACTACGATTAATAAGGGTCCATGCATATCACAAGGGAAAACACTGTAGTACGATTAATAAGGGTCTATGCATATCAGAAAGGAGAACACTGTAGTATGATTAATAACTAACTGTCCATGCATATCAGATAGGAGAACACTGTAGTATGATTAATAAGGGTCCATGCATATCAGATGGGAGAACACTGTAGTACGATTAATAAGGGTCTATGCATATCAGAAAGGAGAACACTGTAGTATGATTAATAACTGTCCATGCATATCAGATAGAACACTGTAGTACGATTAATAAGGGTCCATGCATATCAGATAGGAGAACACTGTAGTATGATTAATAAGGGTCTATGCATATCAGATGGGAGAACACTGCAGTACGATTAATAAGGGTTCAGCATATCAGATGGGAGAACACTGTACTACGATTAATAAGGGTCTATGCATATCAGATGGGAGAAGACTGTAGTACGATTAATAAGGGTCCATGCATATCAGATGGGAGAACACTGTACTACAATTAATAAGGGTCCATGCATATCACAAGGGAAAACACAGTAGTACGATTAATAAGGGTCTATGCATATCAGAAAGGAGAACACTGCAGTATGATTAATAACTGTCCATGCATATCAGATAGGAGAACACTGTAGTACGATTAATAAGGGTCCATGCATATCAGATGAGAGAACACTGTAGTACGATTAATAAGGATCCATGCATATCAGATGGGAGAACACTGCAGTACGATTAATAAGGGTCCATGCATATCAGATGGGAGAACACTGTACTACGATTAATAAGGATCTGTGCATATAACAAGGGAAAACACTGTAGTATGATTAATACGGGTTCATGCATATCAGATGGGAGAACACTGTAGTACGATTAATAAGGGTCTATGCATATCACAAGGGAAAAATACTGTAGTACGATTAATAAGGGTCCATGTACATCAGAAAGGAGAACACTGTAGTACGATTAATAAGGGTCCATGCATATCAGATGGGAGAACACTGCAGTAAGATTAATAAGGATCTATGCATATCAGATAGGAGAACAGTGTAATACAATTAATAAGGGTCCATGCATATCAGATGGGAGAACACTGTAGTGCGATTAATAAGGGTCCATGCATATCAGATGGGAGAACATTGTACTACGATTAATAAGGGTCTATGCATATCAGACGGGAGAAGACTGTAGTATGATTAATAAGGGTCCATGCATATCAGATAGGAGATCACTGTAGTACGATTAATAAAGGTCCATGCATATCAAATGGGAGAACACTGTACTACGATCAATAAGGGTCCATGCATATCAGATGGGAGAACACTGCAGTACGATTAATAAGGATCTATGCATATCAGATAAGAGAACAGTGTAGTACGATTAAGAAGGGTCCATGCATATAAGATGGGAGAATACTGTAGTACGATTAATAAAAGGTCCATGCATATCAGATGGGAGAACACTATTGTGTGATTAATAAGGGTCCATGCATATCAGATGGGAGAACACTGTACTACGATTAATAAGGGTCTATGCATATCAGACGGGAGAACACTGTAGTAGGATTAATAAGGGTCTATGCATATCAGATGGGAGAACACTGAAGTACGATTAATAAGGGTCCATGCATATTTGATAAGAGAACACTGTAGTACGATTAATAAGGGTCTATGCATATCAGATGGGAGAATACTGTAATATGATTAATAAGGGTTCATGCACATCAGACGGGAGAACACTGTAGTATGATTAATAAGGGTCCATATATATATCAGATGGGAGAAAGTACAGTTTTAAATCGAGTTGCTAGCTACTGAGACTTGTCTGCATATATCAACTGGACACAAGCTGATTTAAGTATATTTTTCTGCACTTATTTAAGATTTCAGTCAGTAAATATTGTGCGTCTGATTCAGTAAATATTGTGTCTCTGTCTCTCTGCAGTTAGTTCCCCACCCCTCCTCCCGGTTTCTTGTTGTGGTGTTAATCTTGGTGACTTTGGAATTGCCCGCACCTGCTGTAAATCTCTTTTTGCACACTCCTCCTGGACCCATCTTATTTGCTCACTCAACTGAGTACAGTGAGATCATATTTTGATTTTGGATACTCCTACCAGTCCCATCTCCTCTGCAGTATAGAGAGAGCACTTGGGAAGGGCACTCCCCTTTAGTATCTTAATCTGCTCCGTTTCCTCCGTCTCAAAAAAAAAAATTTGCACTTCATCTGCCTTACTGTATGTGTTTCTTCCTACTTTACCTTATTTTGTTTTTGCCTCTTCTTAAAAGTACTCAATTGAATTTATTCTGCTGCTTTTATTACTGCTTGTTAGTAGCCTGATTAAATTGCAACTGTTATTCTAAGGCCCTTGGTTTAAGCACTTGGGCTTCAAAGCAGTTGTTTTACATTAAGAAGGTTTGTGGTCTGCACTGTTGTGGCAGGACAGGTAGAGTACATCCTTCTAAGTTGGGAACTACTGATTGAAGGCTCAGTGTCCGTTATACTAAAAGTGTATTAGTTCTGGGTTAAGGACTTGGGCTTCAGGACAGTTATTTTACATTAAGAAGGTTTGTGGTCTGCACTCTTGTAGGAGGACAGGCTAGATTCTGCCCTTCTGAGCTGGGAATTTCTGGTTAAAGGCTTATTGCGCATGCTTACTTTAACTGTTTCTTTCTGAAATTGGTACGTCCTGTTTGCTGTAGCATAGACTAGATTCAGGCCGGCTGGATCTAGCTTTGTTTGTATAACTTGTGCACTGACCCAGGCCGTCTTTTTTAGAGAAGGTTTCTCTGTACCCTAGTGGCAGGCCTTGTCTGATTGAAGACTGCTGGAACAGGGCTCAGTTTTAAGCTTTTTAACTGGTTAATTGGGTAAAGTGTTGTTTTGATTGTATCTGCTCTATTTTATGGAAAAGAAGATATACATATACTTGTTTGTTTCTCACCTTTCTGAACTAGTATAGTCCAGTTTTCATGTTATTGCTGAATCCAGGGCTGTGTTACAAGTTACTGTGTTACCATAACTTGGATAGAAGGAAGTTTCTATGTTAATCTGTGAGAGAGGGGAGCTTTGAGCAGGCTATCTGTCCCTGGAGGAGTGGTTTCAGCCCAGACGTTAGTAGTTTACTGGCCATTTTGGGCTAATTTCTATCTATTTCACTTCCTTGCTAGAAAAACATCATTTGCACAGTTTTTACGCTTGTATTCCGCTCAGCAAGTGCTTCTAGATGTTCTGCAGAGTCTACAGCAGCAGAGAGACAAGAGAGTGACTTTGGAGTGATTAAGTATCACTTTTCTGCTTTTCTTGCTGTCTTAACTAATTCCGCCTAAAACAACAGTTTTTTTAGCGAATCGGTGATTTAAAAAGTTTGTTATTGTATACAACTCCACACAGCTCCTCGTGCTGTCCTGCAGAGTGATACAGGCAACAGAGAGACCCAAGAGAGACTTTTCCAGATCAAAGTATTTTTTTCTCTGTTTTTTGCTCCGACTGCCTTTTCCCGCCTAAAAAGCGAATTTCTAACTGATGTGTGCTTTAAAAAGTTAACAGTTTTTGCACTTGTTTTATATCAATTTAAATCATTTTTGTATTGTATAACTGTTGTAAGCTACACACTAAAGTGCGCTAGCCTGTTTATAGCATTTACAGTGTTTTCTGTGTGTTTTTCTGCAGTTTCCTGAAAAAAAATATATATATATTCTCTCTTTTCCTGCCTTTGCTGAACTAGATTAGTCCAGATTTCAGGTTTTGCTGAATTCCGGACTGTGGTATAGTTTCCTGTGTTGCCCATATCCTTACTTGGATAGGAGGAAGCTTCTCTGTTCGCCAGTGAGAGTTGGGAGCTTTGAGCAGCCTTTCTGCCCTTGGAGGAGTGGTGTCAGCCCTGAAACTAGTAGCTCATTGGCCGTTTTGGGTCAAATCCCATCTCTTTCAGTTTCCCTGCTATAAAACCCACATTTACACCGTTTTGCGAGATTTTGCGCATATCGCAGCATCGGGCAGCGCCGTTTAAACTATTACCGGTTCCACAAAGTCTGCTCTTCACTTTTTCCCTTAGAACTGTTCTAAATCTCAAAGTAAGCACTCTATTTTCATTCTAAAGCCCTGCACTTGCTCATATAAGTAATCTTATAAGCAAGCACTAATAAACTAAAGCACTACACCCTCTTATACTCCCTTTAAGTACTTGGCTCCCTATTGGTCCTCTTTGATCAGTCAAAAAGTAGTTCCTTATACTATTCTGGCATGTCCAACAGTCAGTTTCGGGTTTACTCTCCAGTCCAGCTGGTGAATCTGGGAATCTTGAGGCAATGTTACAACTGCCTTATGTTAACAGACCACCCTCTCCTCCTCCAAGCAAGCTCAAATAAATGTGAGAGATGCAACTATATAGCCAAACTGGAGGCTGAGCTCTCTCAACTCAGTACTGATGCAGTCAGTTAAGAGGAGAAGGTAACCACACACACAACAACTCCAGTCTCACATAGACCTATCGCAACAGCAAACCAAACACAAACACACAAAAACATACTCAGAGGCTCTAAATAAAAATCTGCCCAAGCAGCAGAGACCTCCAAAGCAGACATCCAAGCAACCGCTACCCCACAACAATACCCACGTATCACATAGTTCACAAAGTCAGTGTGCCACACAGTCACAGCCCTTAAGGCTAAACACACTTAACACACTTGGAATAGGTGACTATTGTCAGACACACTGACGTCCCACTCACAAGGCTGAACAAGGAGAAGGTCACTGTAAGCTGCCTGTCAGGTGCCAGGATCCGCCACATAACACAAGCAATCTTGTCACTCCAAAGCAAGTACAAATATGACTCTGTCATTGTCCATGCTGGTGTGAATGACCCGAGACGTACCTCCCTGGTTTACATGAAAGGAGACATAGAGGAGCTCTCTGATCATGTAGCCCATGCCGGTATGACCCTGATCTTGAGTAGCATCTTACCCTCACCAAGAATGATGCCACAGTATAAAGACAAAATGATAAATTTTAACAATTGGCTAAAGTATTGGTGTCATTCAAAAGGGATCCAGTGTGCGTCAGCCTGGGATGACATGCTCGACAAGCCACGTTGCTTCGCTAGGGACGGCTTGCACCGGTCACCCCTAAGCTTTCGAATACTGGCTAAGGCTCTTGCCACCCCCATAGTGCCTTTTTTAGGCAAGGCTCAAAAGACAAACCCACCTCCAAAGACAACACAAGGAAAAAGAAACTAAGGGTAATGCTGCTCAACGCCAGAAGTCTAAACCTCAAGATGCACGCACTCAAGGCTCTCCTCAGTATGGAAAATATCGATATCTGTGCAGTAACAGAAACCTGGTTCAAGGCTCCCGAGAGCACCCCAGCACTACCAGGTTATACCTCATACCATGCTTTTCGGCCCCAAAACTCGGACAGAACCACAAAAGCAGGGGGGTATCCATATTCATCAAAAATGCCCACACCTCCAGGTTAGTGGCACTGCACGAAGCATCGGAGAGCATCCATGTGCAACTAACAGTGGGCAAAACTGCCTTTCAGTTTGTAGCCTGCTACAGACCACCCTCCCAAACTCAGGAACCCCACTCGGCTTTCCTGAGAACACTGGAGAATATGAAGGTCTCTCCAAACACCATTATATTGGGTGACTTCAACTACCCAAACATAGACTGGGAGCACTACTCAAGCCCCAACACCCTCACCCAACGGTTCCTAGAATTTATAAACTCAAATGCTATGGAACAACTGGTCACCACTCCCACAAGAGGGGAAAACATATTGGACCTGATCATCACCAACATGGGGACTCTATGTTCCATACCAGAGGTTTACCCCTCATTGGTAAGATCGGACCATAAATTAATCTCAATGGACATCCACATCCGGTCCCCAACCCCAGCCAAGAAAACCACGGTGAAGAACTTCTCAAAAGCAAACTTCACACTTCTCAAAACCGAGGTGGAATCCTTCAAAGCCCCCGGGCCAGTGGAAAATACGGCCCAAACCGCAGAATCTTTTACAAATGCATTCTATGGACACCTACAGGAATGCATGGATCGTGCTATCCCAAATAAAACCAAGACTCACTCCTCCAAAGGCAGGATACCCGTCTGGTGGACCCCAGCCATAAATAAGCTATACAACAGAAGGAGGAAGCTACTACATGATAGAGCAAAATCCCAAAAAGGGAAGGCATCTCTGATCAGTACTAGCAAGAAACTACGATCCCTCATAAAATCATCTAAGGCCAGCTTCGAAAGAAAAATTGCACAAGATGCTAAAGATCATCACAAGGCCTTCTTTAGTTATATCAGGAACCTGGGTGGCAACTCCCAGATATGCTCGGAGTTAGTGAAAAATGACAAAAAATACACTGAACCCACAGACATTGCCAACATCCTGGCAGACAGGTTCAGTGCAAACTTCTCCCCAACCCCCCCCCCCCAAAAGAGCAAATGTCTGTCCCATCAGAGTGTAGCCTACCTGACATCACAGATGCACAGGTGAGAGCTGCCCTCTCCAAAGCAAAAAACACAGCATCAATGTGACCGGACGGTGTCCCAGGCTGTGTCTTACAAGATCTCCAAGAAGAACTTAACCCTCACATAAAGTCACTGTTTAATCTCAGCCTTACTACAGGATATGCACCCAAGGAATGGTGTACAGCGGTCCCGCTCCACAAAGGTGGTGCCACAACGGACCCCCGAAACTATCGCCCTATAAGCCTGACTAGACTGGTCTGCAAAGCTATGGAGCGTATCATCATGGAACTAACAAAGACATTGGGAACCTCCAAACACTGGATCCTACCCAATTCGGCTTTAAGGGCAGATCTTGCCTCTTGAACCTGGTCGACTTCTTTGAAACAGTCACCAAGGCCATAGATGAAGAGAAGGTAGTCCACACAGCCTACATGGACCTCGCAAAAGCCTTTGAAACAATACCACACTCGGGCATCATAAATAAGCTCACCAGCTTAAATATCAACCCCTATGTCACAAGATGGGTTGCAAACTGGCTCAGGAATAGAACCCACATGGTCAGAATTGCAGGTGCCATGTCAGACTCTAAACCAGTTACAAGTGTAATCCCACAAGGCTCAGTCCTGGGACCTCTCTTGTTCAGTATATATTTCTCTGAGGTACAGACTAACATGGGAGGACTATGGCTGACCAAGTTCGCAGATGACTGCAAACTGGGTGCCATAATTGATTCACCGACTGACACAAGCATCCTCCAAAAGGGTCTCACAGAGACAGATAACTGGTGCCAGAGCCATGGCCTAATGCTAAATGCCAAAAAGTGCATAGTCATCCCCTTTGGGAAAAACAAAGTGCCCACAAATTACCACATAGGTGGTAATCCATTAAGTACGAAAGAAGTAATTAGGGATTTGGGGATCCAAGTAGATAGCAATCTCTCCTTTGACAATCACGTTGCCAAAGTGGTTAGAAAGACCTTCTATATAGCCCACCTTATCACGAAAGGGTTCACATCTAGATCAAGAGAGGTCATTGTGCCCCTCTACTCATCAGGCCCATAATTGAATACAATACCCCATTTGGGATGTACCTTACCAGACACCTGCAGCAACTGGAAAGACCCCAAAAGTACCTCACCAAGAGGATCAAGGGACTCAGATGCCCTACGCAGTTAGGCTAAAGAAACTCCATCTCTACTCTGTTGCTTACTGCCTACTCAGAGGCGATCTGTGCCTGACGTATAAAGCCATGTCCAACCCAGAATTAATGGACATGCTCCACCTCAGGAAATCCGAATCCCTTAGAGCTACACGCTCCAGGGACTTAAACCTCAGCACAGAAATAAATAGGACATGCTGGAGGGACAGATTCATATCCCAGAGGCTCCCCTCACTCTAGAACAAAATCCCAATCCATGTTAGGCAGAACCCCTTAATGACCCTCTTCAAGAGAAATCTTGACGAGTGGATGGGAGATCGTAGGTTTACCCCTGGGATCTCTTCTGTGTCCCTACTAGACAGAGGCACAGTAAACTAACCTTAAAAGGGCGATCTTCTGTGACCTACTATACAGAGGCACAGTCAACTAATCTAAAAGGGTGGTGAAAGCCAAACACACTTTGGCTAGGCTTATAAATGCCCTAGGGCAGATAGCCTAGTATCAACCTATGAACCTATACCATAAATGTAGATGTTCGAGTGTTGTCACTGTTGCAGTCATTACATTTGGGTTACAGTGAATACATTCGAACATCTACATTTATGGTAAGTATACACAACTGTACTATGTTCTTCGTGTTTCACTGTTGCAGTCATTACATTTGGGTTGAGTCCCAAAGCTATGGTTGGGGGGCTGGAGCTAAACAACATTAGGAGCGGCTATGAGGCCCTGCAGAACTGCATGGCAAAGCCTGCCCTCGATTTAGAGTAAAGAGGCAGATTATAATGTTTTGTAAAGGTATGCACTGAACTCCAAGTGGTAGCCTCTAAAATGTATTTGGTTGGTACTCCCTGAGAAAGGCTGCAGAAGTGGCTGCAGCTCTGGTTGAATGTGGCCTAATGCCCTTAGGCACTGGTTTGCCATGCTGCGAGTAGCAGAAACGAATGCAGTGACCGCAGACCGCCTTTCCTTGTGATGCTGTGGCATATGCCACTAGTAATTGTTCTGTCTTTCTGAAAACTTTAGTTTTGTCCAAGTAGAGTCTAAGTTGTCTGTGCATGTCCAAAGAATGCAGAATTTTCTCCCCCTTGTTCTGTGGAATTGAATAAAAGGTTGGCAAACGAATAGTTTGGTTAAGGGCTACACTGGATACCACCTTAGGCATAAATGTAGGGTTTGTTCTCGGAGAGACCCTGTCTGGATAAAAAATGATAAAGGGTTCGATGGCCATGAGAGCTTGTAGCTCTGAAACTAGTCTTGCAGAAGTTATTGCTAGGAGCAGAGCTGTTTTCCAAGATAAGAATTTTATATCTGCAGTAGCAGCTGGCTCAAAAGGAGGTAAGGTGAGTTTTTCCAAGACATAATTGAGGTCCCATGCAGGTATTGGCGTTCTCCTTAGAGGTCTTAAGTTTTTGGCTCCTCTGAGGTACTGCCTTAATAAAGGATGAGAAAAGAGTGGTGGCTCTGTATTGTAATGAGCCAAAATGGCAGAGGCATGGATTTTAATTGAGAAAGATAAGCCTTTGTCCAGCATCCGAGCTAAGTATTGCAAAATCTGAGGGAATATTTGGGACAGCTGTATCAGTTCCTTGAGCTTGGTTCCAAGTGCAAAATCTCTTCCATTACCCAGCATAGGATTTTCTAGTACTAGGCCTTCTGGCTTCTAAAATGACATCCATCACAGTTTTACTGAGAGGTGTGGTTTGTATGGCTACATTATCCACCATGTTGCCAGGTTTAGGGTCCCGAGTTGGCTGTGCAGAATCTGATCGTTTTGCTGGGACAGTAGATGAGGTATTTCAGGTAAGATCCAGGCTGGGCATTGGGACAAGTTCCTTAAGATCGGATACCAGTACTGGCGTGGCCAGTCTGGGGCAATCAGAATCATTTTTGGTTTCTCCTGTCTGACCTTTAGGAGTACCTTGGGGAGACGAGGTAGTGGAGGAAAAGCATATACGGATAGGTTTGTCCAGTTGAAAGATAAGGCGTCCACTTTCCAAGCTTGTCTATGCTAAGTCCTTGTGCAGAATCTTTTTAGTTGATTGTTTTGAGGGGAGGCAAATAGATCTATGTCCGGGCGTCCCCATTTCATTGTTATCATGCTGAAGACTTGTGGATCCAGGTGCCACTCATGGGGATCCATGAGGTTTCTGCTTAGTTCGTCTGCCAGAGTATTTTCCTTTCCTGGCAGAAATTGTGTCTGCAGATGAACTTGGTAAGTCAATGCTGTGTCCCATAAAGCCATGGCTAGTCTGCACAGGGGATAAGAATGAGTGATCCCCTGCTTATGTACCACATGACCGTGGTGTTGTCGGTCTTTATCAGTAGTTGTCCCGGATGACGTAGGTCCTTGAAGGCTGTCAGGGCATTTTGAACAGCTAGCATCCCTTTTTGATTGAAATATAGATGCTTTTGGTTTGTGGACCAGGTGCCCTGAATGTCTCTTCCTGCCATGTGTGCTCCCAGGCATAATCTGATGCATCCGTCGTTAGGCTCTGCCTGGCTGGGGGTAGTGAGAATGGCTGTCCCTTGTTTTGGTGACAAGCCTTTGCCCACCATCGAAACTCCTGTTGCAGGCAGGGATTTAGAGTAATCATTGTTTCCAGACTGTGGCAATGTTGCGTCCAAACACTTTAGGTACCATTGAATTTTCCTCATATGCAGTCTTGCATATGGAATTAGTAGGATGCAGGATGCCATGAAGCCCAAAGCCTGCAGAATTTTTCTTGCAGATAACTGGGCCTTTGTTGCCATTTCCTTGAAATAGGTAGTCAGTTGCCTTTGTTTGTCTGGAGTGAGATGAGCCATCTGGGCAGTTGTATTTAAGCTTGCACCCAGGAATATTATCTCTTGAGAGGGTACAAGTTTTGATTTCTTTTTACTGACTGTGTACCCTAGGCATGTTAAAAGTCTTATCACAAACGTCAGATGCTGTAGTAGAATGTCCTTGTTCTCTGCTTGTATGAGGCAGTCGTTCAAGTAAGGATATATATGTATTCCTCTTTGCAGTAAGCAATTACTGGTGCCAGGCACTTTGTGAAGACCCTGGGTGCAGCAGATAAGCCAAAAGGCAGTGCAGAGAATTGGTAATGCTTTGAACCAGCCTTGAATCTGAGGAATCTTCTGCATGTTTGCCTGATTGGGACATGCAGGTATGCCTCTTTTAGGTCTAACGTTACGAGCCAAGCCTTGTTGCCCAGCATGGGCAGAAGCTGCTGTAAGGTCAACATCTTGAATTTTGGTATATCCAGGAAAGTGTTTAGAATAGATAGGTCCAGTATTGGTCTCCATGCTTGGCCCTTTCTGGGTACCAAGAACAGTCGAGTAAAATCCTTGTGCCTGCTCTTGCTGAGGCACTTGTTGAATAGCCCTCATGTCCATCAGAGCTGCGACTTGTTTTTGAGCCTCTGCCCATTGATTTTTTGGCAGGTCTGGCCAACGGTTTGCCCTTGGTAGGGTATGGAAATTAAACTTATAGCCTTGAGACACTATGTCTAGAACCCATTTGTCCTGGGTTATAATGTGCAAACTTTGAGAAAAAGTGCTAGTTTTCCTCCTAAGGGTGCTGCCAGAAGATAAGTGCTTGGTGCAGGCAGGGGGGAAGTCATTGGGACTGTTTCCTGTACGATTGTGATTTGTCCTCTCCACCTTTTTGGAGTTAGAAGCACTCCACTGCTTAGACCTGTAGGATCCTTGTAACTGTGATCTGCCTCTAGGGCATC
The DNA here is from genome assembly GCF_019279795.1 of Protopterus annectens. Lineage (NCBI taxonomy): Eukaryota > Metazoa > Chordata > Ceratodontiformes > Protopteridae > Protopterus > Protopterus annectens. Next base: position 802,151,274 of record NC_056750.1, on the reverse strand, counting down.
TGGATCTGCCCCTTTGAGGTCTGTCTGACTGGAAAGGACTAATTATTTGTAGGCCAGTGTCTGCTAAATCTAGGTGGCTGTACCCATAAGAAATCCTTGACTGTTTGCATAGATTTAGCTTGGTCTTCCATTTTCTTTAACACCTCTTCTGCCTTAACACCAAACAAGGTATCATGTTGTAAAGGAGCATCTAATAATTTTGCTTTAACATGGTCAGGCAGATTTTGTTCTTTTAACCAAGTATGCCTCCTAATGACAGAACCCGTAACAGTGGCCCTGTAGGCCTCCAGAGAATCAAAACCACACTGCAAAGTATGCTTTCCAACTTGTTCAGCTGCATGCAATAAATCCTGTATTTCTTTGTTTTCTGCACATTCAGAATTTGCCATCATTTTCTGTTTAAGCAACGTCATGACATATTGCTGATATTTGAGCATATGAAACTGGCAATTTAAGGCCCTTATAGCCAAAGTAGCAGATGTGTAAATCTGTTTTCCCCCATCTATCCAGAGCCCTAGAATCCCCATCAGAGGGGGTAGGGTTTTTTGCAATAGAAGCCTTGACCCCTTTTGGATGCTGAGAAATGGTTTCTGGACCTGCAGTAGGGTTTTTGAAAAGGAATTTAGGAGAGTCACGGACCCTGTAGTATCTGTCCGGCTTAACAGGAGCTGGAGGTAAAGAGTCACGGGTCAGACTGGACTCAGAGAACACATCATCTACAATGTCCAACACAGGTGGAATAGCTAGAGGCCTGTGTTGAGGAAGTAAAAGGAAGTCTCTGAGCCTTTTCTTAGATTCTGAAAAATCTTGGCTCTCCCAGTGGAAGTGCTCCCTCATGGTATGCAAGGTTTCCCCAAAAGAGTAGTCCTCAGGAGCAGAAGCTGAAGGAATTGATTCTTCAGCATCAGAATCCTCATAGCGGGAAAGAGAATATTCCTGATTAGAAGAGGAATCAGAAGAAATGGAAATCTGATCTGAAGATTGATAGTCTGTCTCTTGCCTATGGAAACCCCTGATCAAGGTAATTAAGTCTTCGGCCATTTTGAGCATATGTTTTTTGGGCATGGAGGCCTGTCCTTGTGGCTGGTGAACTTGCTTCTTTGTCTTTAAAGGTGTATTAGTCGGTTTAATATATAATTGTTTAGTTCTGAATACACTCTCAGAAGCGGATGCCTGCTCAGCGGCTCCAGACCCATCTGAGGGAATAATCTCCGAGGCTCCAATACCTTGAGTTTCCTGCATCCTGGCCAACTCCACGTGGGAGTCAGTAGCGGCCTGCAACTCTAAAGTAGCGGGCATCAGGGGCTGTGAAAGCGCCTCACTGAGAACCGGCGAACCGGCGACCTGCTTAGGAGAAGCTTAGTCTTCGGTTTTGGACCTCGGTTGCCTGTCTTTTTCTTTGCGTTTTTTGCGAACTCCGGTATTCGGATGGCTATCAGATGACATTGTATAATTAAATCTTCGCCCAAAATAGCTTAATGCAAAATCGTACCGACGCTTAATAGTGCGTTGGTTAAATCTAGCACAAAACCGACAACTAGCAATGTCGTGGTCAGCGCTTAGGCAAGGAATACAGTAAGAATGAAAGTCCTTATGAGGTATTTGCTTCCCACACGAAATACAATTATTACCTTTTTCTGACATCGGTCTGGAGCACGAAAAAAGTTTCCCCAATGGGGTACTTAGCTTTTAATGAAGACTTCGGATCTGAAACTTGAACACGAAAATCTCATGAGTCGGCTGACGGGCACCTGCGAACTGCTTCTGCTTCGGGCACAGCACGGCAAGAAAGACTGAATAAAATGGCATCAGCTACATCTTTTATACCCCTGACGGCCTGACATCAGGGAAGAGGTGACAGCAACCGATGCAGGACCCAAGACTTTGGAATTCAGGCCAACTGAGGGCAACCTGCCAGCAGGATAACCCAAATGTAATGACTGCAACAGTGCAACACAAAGAACATCACTGTAGTATGATTAATAAGAGTCCATACATATCAGATAGGAGAACACTGTAGTACGATTAATAAGGGTCTATGCATATCAGATGGGAGAACACTGTACTACGATTAATAAGGGTCTATGCATATCAGACGGGAGAACACTGTAGTACGATTAATAAGGGTCTATGCATATCAGATGGGAGAACACTGTACTACGATTAATAAGGGTCTATGCATATCAGATGAGAGAACACTGTACTACGATTAATAAGGGGTCTGTGCATTTCACAATGGAAAACACTGTAGTATGATTAAATTAGGGTCCATGCATATCAGATAGGAGAACACTGTAGTACGATTAATAAGGGCCTATGCATATCAGATGAGAGAACACTGTAGTACGATTAATAAGGGTCTATGCATAACAGATGGGAGAACACTGTAGTACAATTAAATAAGGGTCTGTGCATATCAGATGGGAAAACACTGTAGTATGATTAATAAGGGTCCATGCATATCAGATAGGAGAACAGTGTACTACGATTAAAAAGGGTCCATGCACATCAGACAGGAGAACACTGTAGTACGATTAATAAGGATCTATGCCCATATAGATACAAAAGAAAAAGAAGAATGCCGAGAAAAATGATGCCTTATCTTACAACTGTGAAATAAGAAGTAATGCAAATAGTTAGGCATGATGGAAAGAGGGTGAAGGAAATGTTAAAATAGGGACAATTACAAATAAGTAATACGATTGGATATATTGTAGTGACCAGCTGAAAAACAAAAAATTATTTTATTATGGTGATGGGGGTTACTGATCATTTAGAGATTCAGACAGAGATTGGAGAGAATGATTGTGTTACTTTAGAAGGAGAGAGTATAAAATGGCTAACGAAGAATACAGTGGATAAAAACTGGATGAATGAAGCGAACAAGCAATTAACCAAAGATCATTTGACTTTAAGAAATTGCTGTAAACATGGACAGACTAGTGGATATATAGAAAAATATAAAATGTTTATTTATAACCGAACTGTGACAAAATAAAGTTAAAAATGTAATATGACCATGTATGGAAAGAAATCTGCATTGGTTAGAAAATAACGACACAGACTGAGAATAAGAAAAAAAAGTTAAAAGAATAATATTTGAGCAGAGGTACTGTTTAACCTGAAAAAAAGATAAGAGGTTTCACCATATTTGGCAAAAATGGTTAGGAGTGATAACTGCATTATCGGGTAAGTAAGAAAAATAAAAGGGGATATTAAAAGTAAGCAAAATGAGACTATGGAAATTATTAAAAATGTATTAAGGATATTAACAGAGCAAGGATAAAGGGAAATGTGGTAGGAAGTGAAGAATTATTCTACAGATATGAGTGAGAAGTTACAAAGAAATATAACTGCAGAGGATGTGCTTAAGTTGGCTAAGGAATATTCAGCGTCTGGAAAGGATGGTGTGTATAAACAACTGAATACAGGTCACAAAAGAGTTGTTATTAAAGTATTACATTTTTGGCTTCAAAATGGCATAGGTAATAAAGTAGCTGTGTTCAATTTCTATGGGGAAAAGTGAAATAAGGAATTTGAAATCTATTACTTTAAAATAACACAGAAGATTTATAACGAAACGAATAAAGATGAGGTCTGAAACAATATACAAGAGAAAACACAGTCAGGCATATATGGAATAAAAGGAAGGAGAAGTCAAGAACTGCTAGTTTTAATAAAAAGTAGCAGCTGATACACTGTATGGAGGGGAAGTGAGGCAAAACTAATAGTAGGAAAAGCGAGTAAAGAATCCGACTACGCAAGTCATGACAATTTAACACCATACTGAGCCATAACTTCCTGTCATGAAAATACTGTGAAAGTAGTGTAGTCCGCTTATTACAATACTAAAGTTGGAATAATGGTTAATGGGTGGTTCAGTGGCGAGACAGTAATTAAAAAAGTGATATGCAAGAATGCCCAATAAACAGCATAGGTTTTTTTTAGCTATGAATGCAGTGGCATGTATAATGAGATGTTCAATGAGGGAGGGGGTTTACTGTATACAGAATCATGCAGAAATTCTAAATTGTATGTCATATCCAGCTGACGTTTTAATTTAAGCTATAGGGTTGGACAAAGGAGCTACTGTTGAACAAAACCATTAAAACTGTACAATTATATTTAAATTAAAAAAAGTCATGGTTTAGATGGTACAGTAAAAACAGAAGAGGTTAATTTTTCAAACAAATAGATTAGAGTTACTGGGAGCAGCTTTTAGAAAATGGAAGATGCTGTGAAGCAATGGAAAGGCATCACTGAGATAATAAAGGAAAGAGAATAATTTTTGAAGAACTTTCAAATTATCTTACAAGAAAAACGTTTCTTTAACTAATTATATTATATTACGTAGAATAGGTTATTTAAAAGGTATATAAATGATTCCAAATGAGAAAAAGAAAACATTTGGAGATCGAAATCAAACTCAGTTTTGTATCTGAAGAAAATGAAGGAGGATGATGCATCCTACAACATTTGCGGATACGGAGTACATATATTTTACATTAAAAATGTTGACAATTAATGCATTGTGGGGTAAACTGAAGCAAAAGAAAAGAGTTGTTTTATACAATGAGGTTAGGAATCCTCAACATAAAATCTTGTTATGGAAGCTGGAAATTAATGAATTGGAAAAAGTGCAGAAGGGAATGGTATAATAAAATTGCAAAGAAATTTTATCCATGGTTGGCAATGGATAAGGACGTTATGAAGCTGTTAAAGGAAAATAAGAGGTGTGCGAAAATACATCAAGACTTCTTTATGGAGATTAATGATAAAATCAGTAAAAGGAAACATGCTATATTAAAGACACACACACTTGATGTTCCGGGTGTCCGATCTTCTGCAGTTTTGGTGATGTCATCTCAATGATGTGGGATTCAATGAAGTGGCAATTCAATACTTTAGATGCATATGTGACGCCCCTGCACTGACCCAGTAATCAAGGAGACTTGATCCTCACCACTGGCAACAGTGAGGGACATACACAATGGAAGGATTACAAGTACACACACAGTAAAGTGCAATTTCCCTTAAGAGCACAAAGAAAATCAGTCAGTCTGGGGCTGGTTTCTCCCTCTTTCTCCAGATCCCCAATAAGACTCCCCACTGGCACAGCTATAGGGTTAAGATCTAAGCAGAGTGGCCAAACTAAGACCCCCAGCACCCTCTCTGTCCAATCAATGCTTCGTGTCCCTGCCCAAACAGCTCACAGACACACACACACACACACACACACACACACACACACACACACACACACACACACACACACCTGGGAAAGGATGGCACAGGTTTATTAGCTATGTCCCCTTTTGCCCAGACTATAAGGTAGTACCAGCAGCCACCAGCCACCCTTAACTATCAGCTACTATAATGCCCTTACAAACGGTGTCCGATCCTACTGTGTAATGTTACTATTAATCAAATGGTAGTCTGACTAAGCAAGGCTATTGGAATTGCCTGTACAGTGTTACCAAATACATATGCAAGTACTCTAACAGCTTAAATATGTCTCACAAACATCAGCCAGAAAGACAGGTTTGAATATATTTAATAATAAATAATAATACAGCAAGACAATACTCAAACAACACAGTTACTTCAAAGTTCAAAATCACAGGAAATATTTTAAAATATTGCAAGACAGTCTCAGATAAGTACAGAAAACATCTAAACTAATCTTTACTATATTCCTATCTGTAACAGAGATACTATGCCCCAAGTCTTACTTACAGACAACACGCAGGCATAAGTGCTGAGTGGATGGTTCTAGGTCCAAGACCGGATACAAAATGCCCAGTCTCTCTCTCTGAGGGAGTTCTTAAATTAATAAACATTACTGCTGATTTAGCTTGGATGACCGTCTTTGTCACCTGACTTACGTTCCAGGCTAAGCAGATACTAACAGAATTTTAACATCTCTATGTGAGAAATACATACCTCTCAGAAGTTTGCAGAACTTGGAAGTGGTAAAACAATAAAACGAGTTTACATTTGAAACCTAGTAATTATTTCTGTTTCAAGACAACACAAACACTTATAGCTCTAGACATTGTGTCTGCTACTGAACTAAAACTGAGATATAACACAATCATAAAACACTTCAATTTCAATTTATTTTCTTAAGTTTTGCAAGTAAACTCTGTATGTTCCAGCTTCTACTATTAAAAAACATATATTTGCACAGGTATATAGTTTATACACAGTTCTGTTCTTTTCCAGTATGGTACACTGTGGACACATCCTTGAAGCTCAATACTGTACAAACCCCTCTTCAACACACTTCAGCACCAGTAGTTTCATAGGTTCCCCTTCACAAGATCGAATAAATTGAAGCTCGAAATGCATATCAGATAGGAGAACGCTTGCAGCACGATTAATAAGGGTATATGCATATCAGAGCGAGAACACTGCAGTACAATTAATAAGGGTCCATGCACCAGATAGGAGAACACTGTAGTATGATTACTAACCGTCTATGTAGCATCAGATAGAGAAATACTCTGTACTAACACACAAATTAATAATGATGGGAGAACACTGTGAGCGATTAATAAGGATCCATGCATATCAGATGGGAGAACACTGTACTACGATTAATAAGTGGTCCATGCATTGGCTAAGGAAAACACTGTAGCACGATTATTGGCAATGCATATCAGAAAGGAGAAATAGAATACAAAGAAAGTCAGAGGTGCAAGACAAGCAGGTGAAAACTCCTGTCCCCTGTGGACCACCTACAGATGGGAGGGTAATGGAAGGTATGAAGAAGACAAAGAAAGTCAGAGGTGCAAGCAGTGTGGAAAACCTGTCCTCAGGACCAACAGATGGAGGGTACAGACAAGCAAGACAAAGAAAGTCAGAGACACAAGCAGTGGAAAACCCTGTCCTCAGGACCAACAGATGGGAGGGTATGAAGACAGAAGGAAGACAAAGAAAGTCAGAGGTGCAAGCAGTGTGAAAACCCTGTCCTCAGGACCAACAGATGGGAGGGTACGAAGACAGAAGGAAGGCAAAGAAAGTCAGAGACACAAGCAGTGTGAAAACCCTGTCCTCAGGACCAACAGATGGGAGGGTACGAAGACAGAAGGAAGACAAAGAAAGTCAGAGACACAAGCAGTGTGAAAACCCTGTCCTCAGGACCAACAGATGGGAGGGTACGAAGACAGAAGGAAGACAAAGAAAGTCAGAGGTGCAAGCAGTGTGAAAACCCTGTCCTCAGGACCAACAGATGGGAGGGTATGAAGACAGAAGGAAGACAAAGAAAGTCAGAGACACAAGCAGTGTGAAAACCCTGTTCTCAGGACCAACAGATGGGAGGGTATGAAGACAGAAGGAAGACAAAGAAAGTCAGAGACACAAGCAGTGTGAAAACCCTGTCCTCAGGACCAACAGATGGGAGGGTACGAAGACAGAAGGAAGACAAAGAAAGCCAGAGGTGCAAGCAGTGTGAAAACCCTGTCCTCAGGACCAACAGATGGGAGGGTATGAAGACAGAAGGAAGACAAAGAAAGTCAGAGGTGCAAGCAGTGTGAAAACCCTGTCCTCAGGACCAACAGATGGGAGGGTACGAAGACAGAAGGAAGGCAAAGAAAGTCAGAGACACAAGCAGTGTGAAAACCCTGTCCTCAGGACCAACAGATGGGAGGGTACGAAGACAGAAGGAAGACAAAGAAAGCCAGAGATGCAAGCAGTGTGAAAACCCTGTACTCAGGACCAACAGATGGGAGGGTATGAAGACAGAAGGAAGACAAAGAAAGTCAGAGGTGCAAGCAGTGTGAAAACCGTGTCCTCAGGACCAACAGATGGGAGGGTACGAAGAGAGAAGGAAGACAAAGAAAGTCAGAGACACAAGCAGTGTGAAAACCCTGTCCTCAGGACCAACAGATGGGAGGGTACGAAGACAGAAGGAAGACAAAGAAAGTCAGAGGTGCAAGCAGTGTGAAAACCCTGTCCTCAGGACCAACAGATGGGAGGGTACGAAGACAGAAGGACGACAAAGAAAGTCAGAGGTGCAAGCAGTGTGAAAACCCTTTTCTCAGGACAAAGAGATGGGAGGGTACGAAGACTGAAGGAAGACAAAGAAAGTCAGAGGTGCAAGCAGTGTGAAAACCCTGTCCTCAGGACCAACAGATGGGAGGGTATGAAGACAGAAGAAAGGCAAAGAAAGTCAGAGACACAAGCAGTGTGAAAACCCTGTCCTCAGGACCAACAGATGGGAGGGTACGAAGACAGAAGAAAGACAAAGAAAGTCAGAGACACAAGCAGTGTGAAAACCCTGTCCTCAGGACCAACACATGGGAGGGTATGAAGACAGAAGGAAGACAAAGAAAGTCAGAGGTGCAAGCAGTGTGAAAACCCTGTCCTCAGGACCAACAGATGGGAGGGTATGAAGACAGAAGGAAGACAAAGAAAGTCAGAGACACAAGCAGTGTGAAAACCCTGTCCTCAGGACCAACAGATGGGAGGGTACGAAGACAGAAGGAAGACAAAGAAAGTCAGAGGTGCAAGCAGTGTGAAAACCCATTTCTCAGGACCAACAGATTGGAGGGTATGAAGACAGAAGGAAGACAAAGAAAGTCAGAGGTGCAAGCAGTGTGAAAACCCTGTCCTCAGGACCAACAGATGGGAGGGTATGAAGACAGAAGGAAGACAAAGAAAGTCAGAGACACAAGCAGTGTGAAAACCCTGTCCTCAGGACCAACAGATGGGAGGGTATGAAGACAGAAGGAAGACAAAGAAAGTCAGAGGTGCAAGCAGTGTGAAAACCCTGTCCTCAGGACCAACAGATGGGAGGGTACGAAGACAGAAGGAAGGCAAAGAAAGTCAGAGGTGCAAGCAGTGTGAAAACCCTGTCCTCAGGACCAACAGATGGGAGGGTACGAAGACAGAAGGAAGGCAAAGAAAGTCAGAGACACAAGCAGTGTGAAAACCCTGTCCTCAGGACCAACAGATGGGAGGGTATGAAGACAGAAAGAAGACAAAGAAAGTCAGAGACACAAGCAGTGTGAAAACCCTGTCCTCAGGACCAACAGATGGGAGGGTATGAAGACAGAAGGAAGGCAAAGAAAGTCAGAGGTGCAAGCAGTGTGAAAACCCTGTCCTCAGGACCAACAGATGGGAGGGTATGAAGACAGAAGGAAGACAAAGAAAGTCAGAGACACAAGCAGTGTGAAAACCCTGTCCTCAGGACCAACAGATGGGAGGGTATGAAGACAGAAGGAAGACAAAGAAAGTCAGAGACACAAGCAGTGTGAAAACCCTGTCCTCAGGACCAACAGATGGGAGGGTATGAAGACAGAAGGAAGACAAAGAAAGTCAGAGACACAAGCAGTGTGAAAACCCTGTCCTCAGGACCAACAGATGGGAGGGTATGAAGACAGAAGGAAGACAAAGAAAGTCAGAGGTGCAAGCAGTGTGAAAACCCTGTCCTCAGGACCAACAGATGGGAGGGTACGAAGACTGAAGGAAGACAAAGAAAGTCAGAGGTGCAAGCAGTGTGAAAACCCTGTCCTCAGGACCAACAGATGGGAGGGTACGAAGACAGAAGGACGATAAAGAAAGTCAGAGACACAAGCAGTGTGAAAACCCTGTCCTCAGGACCAACAGATGGGAGGGTACGAAGACAGAAGGAAGACAAAGAAAGTCAGAGACACAAGCAGTGTGAAAACCCTGTCCTCAGGACCAACAGATGGGAGGGTATGAAGACAGAAGGAAGACAAAGAAAGTCAGAGGTGCAAGCAGTGTGAAAACCCTGTCCTCAGGACCAACAGATGGGAGGGTATGAAGACTGAAGGAAGACAAAGAAAGTCAGAGACACAAGCAGTGTGAAAACCCTGTCCTCAGGACCAACAGATGGGAGGGTATGAAGACAGAAGGAAGACAAAGAAAGTCAGAGGTGCAAGCAGTGTAAAAACCCTGTCTTCAGGACCAACAGATGGGAGGGTATGAAGATAGAAGGAAGACAAAGAAAGTCAGAGACACAAGCAGTGTGAAAACCCTGTCTGCAGGACCAACAGATGGGAGGGTAGGAAGACCGAAGGAAGACAAAGAAAGTCAGAGGTGAAAGCAGTGTGAAAACCCTGTCCTCAGGACCAACAGATGGGAGGGTATGAAGACTGAAGGAAGACAAAGAAAGTCAGAGACACAAGCAGTGTGAAAACCCTGTCCTCAGGACCAACAGATGGGAGGGTATGAAGACAGAAGGAAGACAAAGAAAGTCAGAGGTGCAAGCAGTGTGAAAACCCTGTCCTCAGGACCAACAGATGGGAGGGTATGAAGACAGAAGGAAGACAAAGAAAGTCAGAGACACAAGCAGTGTGAAAACCCTGTCCTCAGGACCAACAGATGGGAGGGTATGAAGACAGAAGGAAGACAAAGAAAGTCAGAGGTGCAAGCAGTGTGAAAACCCTGTCCTCAGGACCAACAGATGGGAGGGTACGAAGACAGAAGGAAGACAAAGAAAGTCAGAGACACAAGCAGTGTGAAAACCCTGTCCTCAGGACCAACAGATGGGAGGGTATGAAGACAGAAGGAAGACAAAGAAAGTCAGAGGTGCAAGCAGTGTGAAAACCCTGTCCTCAGGACCAACAGATGGGAGGGTATGAAGACAGAAGGAAGACAAAGAAAGTCAGAGACACAAGCAGTGTGAAAACCCTGTCCTCAGGACCAACAGATGGGAGGGTATGAAGACAGAAGGAAGACAAAGAAAGTCAGAGGTGCAAGCAGTGTGAAAACCCTGTCCTCAGGACCAACAGATGGGAGGGTACGAAGACAGAAGGAAGACAAAGAAAGTCAGAGACACAAGCAGTGTGAAAACCCTGTCCTCAGGACCAACAGATGGGAGGGTATGAAGACAGAAGGAAGACAAAGAAAGTCAGAGGTGCAAGCAGTGTGAAAACCCTGTCCTCAGGACCAACAGATGGGAGGGTATGAAGACAGAAGGAAGACAAAGAAAGTCAGAGGTGCAAGCAGTGTGAAAACCCTGTCCTCAGGACCAACAGATGGGAGGGTATGAAGACAGAAGGAAGACAAAGAAAGTCAGAGACACAAGCAGTGTGAAAACCCTGTCCTCAGGACCAACAGATGGGAGGGTATGAAGACAGAAGGAAGACAAAGAAAGTCAGAGACACAAGCAGTGTGAAAACCCTGTCCTCAGGACCAACAGATGGGAGGGTATGAAGACAGAAGGAAGACAAAGAAAGTCAGAGGTGCAAGCAGTGTGAAAACCCTGTCCTCAGGACCAACAGATGGGAGGGTATGAAGACAGAAGGAAGACAAAGAAAGTCAGAGACACAAGCAAAGTGAAAACCCTGTCCTCAGGACCAACAGATGGGAGGGTATGAAGACAGAAGGAAGACAAAGAAAGTCAGAGGTGCAAGCAGTGTGAAAACCCTGTCCTCAGGACCAACAGATGGGAGGGTACGAAGACAGAAGGAAGACAAAGAAAGTCAGAGACACAAGCAGTGTGAAAACCCTGTCCTCAGGACCAACAGATGGGAGGGTATGAAGACAGAAGGAAGACAAAGAAAGTCAGAGACACAAGCAGTGTGAAAACCCTGTCCTCAGGACCAACAGATGGGAGGGTATGAAGACAGAAGGAAGACAAAGAAAGTCAGAGACACAAGCAGTGTGAAAACCCTGTCCTCAGGACCAACAGATGGGAGGGTATGAAGACAGAAGGAAGGCAAAGAAAGTCAGAGACACAAGCAGTGTGAAAACCCTGTCCTCAGGACCAACAGATGGGAGGGTACGAAGACAGAAGGACGACAAAGAAAGTCAGAGGTGCAAGCAGTGTGAAAACCCTGTCCTCAGGACCAACAGATGGGAGGGTATGAAGACAGAAGGAAGACAAAGAAAGTCAGAGGTGCAAGCAGTGTGAAAACCCTGTCCTCAGGACCAACAGATGGGAGGGTACGAAGACAGAAGAAAGACAAAGAAAGTCAGAGACACAAGCAGTGTGAAAACCCTGTCCTCAGGACCAACACATGGGAGGGTATGAAGACAGAAGGAAGACAAAGAAAGTCAGAGGTGCAAGCAGTGTGAAAACCCTGTCCTCAGGACCAACAGATGGGAGGGTATGAAGACAGAAGAAAGGCAAAGAAAGTCAGAGACACAAGCAGTGTGAAAACCCTGTCCTCAGGACCAACAGATGGGAGGGTATGAAGACTGAAGGAAGACAAAGAAAGTCAGAGACACAAGCAGTGTGAAAACCCTGTCCTCAGGACCAACAGATGGGAGGGTACGAAGACAGAAGGAAGACAAAGAAAGTCAGAGGTGCAAGCAGTGTGAAAACCCTGTCCTCAGGACCAACAGATGGGAGGGTATGAAGACAGAAGGAAGACAAAGAAAGTCAGAGACACAAGCAGTGTGAAAACCCTGTCCTCAGGACCAACAGATGGGAGGGTATGAAGACAGAAGAAAGGCAAAGAAAGTCAGAGACAAGCAGTGTGAAAACCCTGTCCTCAGGACCAACAGATGGGAGGGTATGAAGACAGAAGGAAGGCAAAGAAAGTCAGAGACACAAGCAGTGTGAAAACCCTGTCCTCAGGACCAACAGATGGGAGGGTATGAAGACAGAAGGAAGACAAAGAAAGTCAGAGACACAAGCAGTGTGAAAACCCTGTCCTCAGGACCAACAGATGGGAGGGTACGAAGACAGAAGGAAGACAAAGAAAGTCAGAGACAAGCAGTGTGAAAACCCTGTCCTCAGGACCAACAGATGGGAGGGTACGAAGACAGAAGGAAGACAAAGAAAGTCAGAGACACAAGCAGTGTGAAAACCCTGTCCTCAGGACCAACAGATGGGAGGGTATGAAGACAGAAGAAAGGCAAAGAAAGTCAGAGGTGCAAGCAGTGTGAAAACCCTGTCCTCAGGACCAACAGATGGGAGGGTACGAAGACAGAAGGAAGACAAAGAAAGTCAGAGACACAAGCAGTGTGAAAACCCTGTCCTCAGGACCAACAGATGGGAGGGTATGAAGACAGAAGGAAGACAAAGAAAGTCAGAGGTGCAAGCAGTGTGAAAACCCTGTCCTCAGGACCAACAGATGGGAGGGTATGAAGACAGAAGGAAGACAAAGAAAGTCAGAGACACAAGCAGTGTGAAAACCCTGTCCTCAGGACCAACAGATGGGAGGGTATGAAGACAGAAGGAAGACAAAGAAAGTCAGAGGTGCAAGCAGTGTGAAAACCCTGTCCTCAGGACCAACAGATGGGAGGGTACGAAGACAGAAGGAAGACAAAGAAAGTCAGAGACACAAGCAGTGTGAAAACCCTGTCCTCAGGACCAACAGATGGGAGGGTATGAAGACAGAAGGAAGACAAAGAAAGTCAGAGGTGCAAGCAGTGTGAAAACCCTGTCCTCAGGACCAACAGATGGGAGGGTACGAAGACAGAAGGAAGACAAAGAAAGTCAGAGACACAAGCAGTGTGAAAACCCTGTCCTCAGGACCAACAGATGGGAGGGTATGAAGACAGAAGGAAGACAAAGAAAGTCAGAGGTGCAAGCAGTGTGAAAACCCTGTCCTCAGGACCAACAGATGGGAGGGTATGAAGACAGAAGGAAGACAAAGAAAGTCAGAGACACAAGCAGTGTGAAAACCCTGTCCTCAGGACCAACAGATGGGAGGGTATGAAGACAGAAGAAAGGCAAAGAAAGTCAGAGGTGCAAGCAGTGTGAAAACCCTGTCCTCAGGTCCAAGAGATGGGAGGGTACGAAGACAGAAGGAAGACAAAGAAAGTCAGAGACACAAGCAGTGTGAAAACCCTGTCCTCAGGACCAACAGATGGGAGGGTACGAAGACTGAAGGAAGACAAAGAAAGTCAGAGGTGCAAGCAGTGTGAAAACCCTGTCCTCAGGACCAACAGATGGGAGGGTATGAAGACAGAAGGAAGACAAAGAAAGTCAGAGACACAAGCAGTGTGAAAACCCTGTCCTCAGGACCAACAGATGGGAGGGTATGAAGACAGAAGGAAGACAAAGAAAGTCAGAGGTGCAAGCAGTGTGAAAACCCTGTCCTCAGGACCAACAGATGGGAGGGTACGAAGACTGAAGGAAGACAAAGAAAGTCAGAGGTGCAAGCAGTGTGAAAACCCTGTCCTCAGGACCAACAGATGGGAGGGTACGAAGACAGAAGGAAGACAAAGAAAGTCAGAGACACAAGCAGTGTGAAAACCCTGTCCTCAGGACCAACAGATGGGAGGGTATGAAGACAGAAGGAAGACAAAGAAAGTCAGAGGTGCAAGCAGTGTGAAAACCCTGTCCTCAGGACCAACAGATGGGAGGGTACGAAGACAGAAGGAAGACAAAGAAAGTCAGAGACACAAGCAGTGTGAAAACCCTGTCTCAGGACCAACAGATGGGAGGGTACGAAGACAGAAGGAAGACAAAGAAAGTCAGAGACACAAGCAGTGTGAAAACCCTGTCCTCAGGACCAACAGATGGGAGGGTATGAAGACAGAAGGAAGACAAAGAAAGTCAGAGACACAAGCAGTGTGAAAACCCTGTCCTCAGGACCAACAGATGGGAGGGTACGAAGACAGAAGGAAGACAAAGAAAGTCAGAGGTGCAAGCAGTGTGAAAACCCTGTCCTCAGGACCAACAGATGGGAGGGTATGAAGACAGAAGGAAGACAAAGAAAGTCAGAGACACAAGCAGTGTGAAAACCCTGTCCTCAGGACCAACAGATGGGAGGGTATGAAGACAGAAGGAAGACAAAGAAAGTCAGAGACACAAGCAGTGTGAAAACCCTGTCCTCAGGACCAACAGATGGGAGGGTATGAAAACAGAAGGAAGACAAAGAAAGTCAGAGGTGCAAGCAGTGTGAAAACCCTGTCCTCAGGACCAACAGATGGGAGGGTATGAAGACAGAAGGAAGACAAAGAAAGTCAGAGACACAAGCAGTGTGAAAACCCTGTCCTCAGGACCAACAGATGGGAGGGTATGAAGACAGAAGGAAGACAAAGAAAGTCAGAGACAAGCAGTGTGAAAACCCTGTCCTCAGGACCAACAGATGGGAGGGTATGAAGACAGAAGGAAGGCAAAGAAAGTCAGAGACACAAGCAGTGTGAAAACCCTGTCCTCAGGACCAACAGATGGGAGGGTATGAAGACAGAAGGAAGGCAAAGAAAGTCAGAGACACAAGCAGTGTGAAAACCCTGTCCTCAGGACCAACAGATGGGAGGGTATGAAGACAGAAGGAAGACAAAGAAAGTCAGAGACACAAGCAGTGTGAAAACCCTGTCCTCAGGACCAACAGATGGGAGGGTACGAAGACAGAAGGAAGACAAAGAAAGTCAGAGACACAAGCAGTGTGAAAACCCTGTCCTCAGGACCAACAGATGGGAGGGTATGAAGACAGAAGGAAGACAAAGAAAGTCAGAGGTGCAAGCAGTGTGAAAACCCTGTCCTCAGGACCAACAGATGGGAGGGTATGAAGACAGAAGGAAGACAAAGAAAGTCAGAGACACAAGCAGTGTGAAAACCCTGTCCTCAGGACCAACAGATGGGAGGGTATGAAGACAGAAGGAAGACAAAGAAAGTCAGAGGTGCAAGCAGTGTGAAAACCCTGTCCTCAGGACCAACAGATGGGAGGGTATGAAGACAGAAGGAAGACAAAGAAAGTCAGAGACACAAGCAGTGTGAAAACCCTGTCCTCAGGACCAACAGATGGGAGGGTACGAAGACAGAAGGAAGACAAAGAAAGTCAGAGACACAAGCAGTGTGAAAACCCTGTCCTCAGGACCAACAGATGGGAGGGTACGAAGACAGAAGGAAGACAAAGAAAGTCAGAGGTGCAAGCAGTGTGAAAACCCTGTCCTCAGGACCAACAGATGGGAGGGTACGAAGACAGAAGGAAGACAAAGAAAGTCAGAGACACAAGCAGTGTGAAAACCCTGTCCTCAGGACCAACAGATGGGAGGGTATGAAGACAGAAGGAAGACAAAGAAAGTCAGAGACACAAGCAGTGTGAAAACCCTGTCCTCAGGACCAACAGATGGGAGGGTATGAAGACAGAAGAAAGGCAAAGAAAGTCAGAGGTGCAAGCAGTGTGAAAACCCTGTCCTCAGGACCAACAGATGGGAGGGTATGAAGACAGAAGGAAGACAAAGAAAGTCAGAGACACAAGCAGTGTGAAAACCCTGTGTTCAGGACCAACAGATGGGAGGGTATGAAGACAGAAGGAAGACAAAGAAAGTCAGAGGTGAAAGCAGTGTGAAAACCCTGTCCTCAGGACCAACAGATGGGAGGGTATGAAGACAGAAGGAAGACAAAGAAAGTCAGAGGTGCAAGCAGTGTGAAAACCCTGTCCTCAGGACCAACAGATGGGAGGGTACGAAGACAGAAGGAAGACAAAGAAAGTCAGAGACACAAGCAGTGTGAAAACCCTGTCCTCAGGACCAACAGATGGGAGGGTATGAAGACAGAAGGAAGACAAAGAAAGTCAGAGGTGCAAGCAGTGTGAAAACCCTGTCCTCAGGACCAACAGATGGGAGGGTATGAAGACAGAAGGAAGACAAAGAAAGTCAGAGACACAAGCAGTGTGAAAACCCTGTCCTCAGGACCAACAGATGGGAGGGTACGAAGACAGAAGGAAGACAAAGAAAGTCAGAGACACAAGCAGTGTGAAAACCCTGTCCTCAGGACCAACAGATGGGAGGGTATGAAGACAGAAGGAAGACAAAGAAAGTCAGAGGTGAAAGCAGTGTGAAAACCCTGTCCTCAGGACCAACAGATGGGAGGGTATGAAGACAGAAGGAAGACAAAGAAAGTCAGAGGTGCAAGCAGTGTGAAAACCCTGTTCTCAGGACCAACAGATGGGAGGGTATGAAGACAGAAGGAAGACAAAGAAAGTCAGAGACACAAGCAGTGTGAAAACCCTGTCCTCAGGACCAACAGATGGGAGGGTATGAAGACAGAAGGAAGACAAAGAAAGTCAGAGGTGCAAGCAGTGTAAAAACCCTGTCCTCAGGACCAACAGATGGGAGGGTATGAAGACAGAAGGAAGACAAAGAAAGTCAGAGACACAAGCAGTGTGAAAACCCTGTCCTCAGGACCAACAGATGGGAGGGTATGAAGACAGAAGGAAGACAAAGAAAGTCAGAGGTGCAAGCAGTGTGAAAACCCTGTCCTCAGGACCAACAGATGGGAGGGTACGAAGACAGAAGGAAGACAAAGAAAGTCAGAGACACAAGCAGTGTGAAAACCCTGTCCTCAGGACCAACAGATGGGAGGGTATGAAGACAGAAGGAAGACAAAGAAAGTCAGAGACACAAGCAGTGTGAAAACCCTGTCCTCAGGACCAACAGATGGGAGGGTACGAAGACAGAAGGAAGGCAAAGAAAGTCAGAGGTGCAAGCAGTGTGAAAACCCTGTCCTCAGGACCAACAGATGGGAGGGAAGACTGAAGGAAGACAAAGAAAGTCAGAGACACAAGCAGTGTGAAAACCCTGTCCTCAGGACCAACAGATGGGAGGGTATGAAGACAGAAGGAAGACAAAGAAAGTCAGAGGTGCAAGCAGTGTGAAAACCCTGTCCTCAGGACCAACAGATGGGAGGGTATGAAGACAGAAGGAAGACAAAGAAAGTCAGAGGTGCAAGCAGTGTGAAAACCCTGTCCTCAGGACCAACAGATGGGAGGGTACGAAGACAGAAGGAAGACAAAGAAAGTCAGAGACACAAGCAGTGTGAAAACCCTGTCCTCAGGACCAACAGATGGGAGGGTATGAAGACAGAAGGAAGACAAAGAAAGTCAGAGGTGCAAGCAGTGTGAAAACCCTGTTCTCAGGACCAACAGATGGGAGGGTACGAAGACTGAAGGAAGACAAAGAAAGTCAGAGACACAAGCAGTGTGAAAACCCTGTCCTCAGGACCAACAGATGGGAGGGTATGAAGACAGAAGGAAGACAAAGAAAGTCAGAGGTGCAAGCAGTGTAAAAACCCTGTCCTCAGGACCAACAGATGGGAGGGTATGAAGACAGAAGGAAGACAAAGAAAGTCAGAGACACAAGCAGTGTGAAAACCCTGTCCTCAGGACTAACAGATGGGAGGGTATGAAGACAGAAGGAAGACAAAGAAAGTCCGAGGTGCAAGCAGTGTGAAAACCCTGTCCTCAGGACCAACAGATGGGAGGGTACGAAGACAGAAGGAAGACAAAGAAAGCCAGAGGTGCAAGCAGTGTGAAAACCCTGTCCTCAGGACCAACAGATGGGAGGGTATGAAGACAGAAGGAAGACAAAGAAAGTCAGAGGTGCAAGCAGTGTGAAAACCCTGTCCTCAGGACCAACAGATGGGAGGGTACGAAGACAGAAGGAAGACAAAGAAAGTCAGAGACACAAGCAGTGTGAAAACCCTGTCCTCAGGACCAACAGATGGGAGGGTATGAAGACAGAAGAAAGGCAAAGAAAGTCAGAGGTGCAAGCAGTGCGAAAACCCTGTCCTCAGGACCAACAGATGGGAGGGTATGAAGACAGAAGGAAGACAAAGAAAGTCAGAGACACAAGCAGTGTGAAAACCCTGTCCTCAGGACCAACAGATGGGAGGGTATGAAGACAGAAGGAAGACAAAGAAAGTCAGAGGTGCAAGCAGTGTGAAAACCCTGTCCTCAGGACCAACAGATGGGAGGGTACGAAGACAGAAGGAAGGCAAAGAAAGTCAGAGACACAAGCAGTGTGAAAACCCTGTCCTCAGGACCAACAGATGGGAGGGTATGAAGACAGAAGGAAGGCAAAGAAAGTCAGAGACACAAGCAGTGTGAAAACCCTGTCCTCAGGACCAACAGATGGGAGGGTATGAAGACAGAAGGAAGACAAAGAAAGTCAGAGACACAAGCAGTGTGAAAACCCTGTCCTCAGGACCAACAGATGGGAGGGTATGAAGACAGAAGAAAGGCAAAGAAAGTCAGAGGTGCAAGCAGTGTGAAAACCCTGTCCTCAGGACCAACAGATGGGAGGGTATGAAGACAGAAGGAAGACAAAGAAAGTCAGAGACACAAGCAGTGTGAAAACCCTGTCCTCAGGACCAACAGATGGGAGGGTATGAAGACAGAAGGAAGACAAAGAAAGTCAGAGGTGCAAGCAGTGTGAAAACCCTGTCCTCAGGACCAACAGATGGGAGGGTATGAAGACAGAAGGAAGACAAAGAAAGTCAGAGGTGCAAGCAGTGTGAAAACCCTGTCCTCAGGACCAACAGATGGGAGGGTATGAAGACAGAAGGAAGACAAAGAAAGTCAGAGGTGCAAGCAGTGTGAAAACCCTGTCCTCAGGACCAACAGATGGGAGGGTACGAAGACAGAAGGAAGACAAAGAAAGTCAGAGACACAAGCAGTGTGAAAACCCTGTCCTCAGGACCAACAGATGGGAGGGTATGAAGACAGAAGGAAGACAAAGAAAGTCAGAGGTGCAAGCAGTGTGAAAACCCTGTCCTCAGGACCAACAGATGGGAGGGTATGAAGACAGAAGGAAGACAAAGAAAGTCAGAGACACAAGCAGTGTGAAAACCCTGTCCTCAGGACCAACAGATGGGAGGGTACGAAGACAGAAGGAAGACAAAGAAAGTCAGAGGTGCAAGCAGTGTGAAAACCCTGTCCTCAGGACCAACAGATGGGAGGGTATGAAGACAGAAGGAAGACAAAGAAAGTCAGAGACACAAGCAGTGTGAAAACCCTGTCCTCAGGACCAACAGATGGGAGGGTATGAAGACTGAAGGAAGACAAAGAAAGTCAGAGACACAAGCAGTGTGAAAACCCTGTCCTCAGGACCAACAGATGGGAGGGTATGAAGACAGAAGGAAGACAAAGAAAGTCAGAGGTGCAAGCAGTGTGAAAACCCTGTCCTCAGGACCAACAGATGGGAGGGTATGAAGACAGAAGAAAGGCAAAGAAAGTCAGAGACACAAGCAGTGTGAAAACCCTGTCCTCAGGACCAACAGATGGGAGGGTATGAAGACAGAAGGAAGACAAAGAAAGTCAGAGACACAAGCAGTGTGAAAACCCTGTCCTCAGGACCAACAGATGGGAGGGTATGAAGACAGAAGAAAGGCAAAGAAAGTCAGAGGTGCAAGCAGTGCGAAAACCCTGTCCTCAGGACCAACAGATGGGAGGGTATGAAGACAGAAGGAAGACAAAGAAAGTCAGAGACACAAGCAGTGTGAAAACCCTGTCCTCAGGACCAACAGATGGGAGGGTATGAAGACAGAAGGAAGACAAAGAAAGTCAGAGGTGCAAGCAGTGTGAAAACCCTGTCCTCAGGACCAACAGATGGGAGGGTATGAAGACAGAAGGAAGACAAAGAAAGTCAGAGACACAAGCAGTGTGAAAACCCTGTCCTCAGGACCAACAGATGGGAGGGTACGAAGACAGAAGGAAGACAAAGAAAGTCAGAGACACAAGCAGTGTGAAAACCCTGTCCTCAGGACCAACAGATGGGAGGGTATGAAGACAGAAGGAAGACAAAGAAAGTCAGAGGTGCAAGCAGTGTGAAAACCCTGTCCTCAGGACCAACAGATGGGAGGGTACGAAGACAGAAGGAAGACAAAGAAAGTCAGAGACACAAGCAGTGTGAAAACCCTGTCCTCAGGACCAACAGATGGGAGGGTACGAAGACAGAAGGAAGACAAAGAAAGTCAGAGACACAAGCAGTGTGAAAACCCTGTCCTCAGGACCAACAGATGGGAGGGTATGAAGACAGAAGGAAGACAAAGAAAGTCAGAGGTGCAAGCAGTGTGAAAACCCTGTCCTCAGGACCAACAGATGGGAGGGTATGAAGACTGAAGGAAGACAAAGAAAGTCAGAGACACAAGCAGTGTGAAAACCCTGTCCTCAGGACCAACAGATGGGAGGGTATGAAGACAGAAGGAAGACAAAGAAAGTCAGAGGTGCAAGCAGTGTGAAAACCCTGTCCTCAGGACCAACAGATGGGAGGGTATGAAGACAGAAGGAAGACAAAGAAAGTCAGAGACACAAGCAGTGTGAAAACCCTGTCCTCAGGACCAACAGATGGGAGGGTACGAAGACAGAAGGACGATAAAGAAAGTCAGAGACACAAGCAGTGTGAAGACACTGTCCTCAGGACCAACAGATGGGAGGGTATGAAGACAGAAGGAAGGCAAAGAAAGTCAGAGACACAAGCCGTGTGAAAACCCTGTCCTCAGGACCAACAGATGGGAGGGTATGAAGACTGAAGGAAGACAAAGAAAGTCAGAGACACAAGCAGTGTGAAAACCCTGTTCTCAGGACCAACAGATGGGAGGGTACGAAGACAGA
Organism: Protopterus annectens; assembly: GCF_019279795.1. Taxonomy (NCBI): domain Eukaryota; kingdom Metazoa; phylum Chordata; order Ceratodontiformes; family Protopteridae; genus Protopterus; species Protopterus annectens. The sequence continues at coordinate 802,130,008 of NC_056750.1, read as the reverse complement.
AGGAAGGCAAAGAAAGTCAGAGGTGCAAGCAGTGTGAAAACCCTGTTCTCAGGACCAACAGATGGGAGGGTACAAAGACAGAAGGAAGGCAAAGAAAGTCAGAGACACAAGCAGTGTGAAAACCCTGTCCTCAGGACCAACAGATGGGAGGGTATGAAGACAGAAGAAAGGCAAAGAAAGTCAGAGGTGCAAGCAGTGTGAAAACCCTGTCCTCAGGACCAACAGATGGGAGGGTACGAAGACAGAAGGAAGACAAAGAAAGTCAGAGACACAAGCAGTGTGAAAACCCTGTCCTCAGGACCAACAGATGGGAGGGTATGAAGACAGAAGGAAGACAAAGAAAGTCAGAGGTGCAAGCAGTGTGAAAACCCTGTCCTCAGGACCAACAGATGGGAGGGTACAAAGACAGAAGGAAGACAAAGAAAGTCAGAGACACAAGCAGTGTGAAAACCCTGTCCTCAGGACCAACAGATGGGAGGGTATGAAGACAGAAGGAAGACAAAGAAAGTCAGAGGTGCAAGCAGTGTGAAAACCCTGTCCTCAGGACCAACAGATGGGAGGGTATGAAGACAGAAGGAAGACAAAGAAAGTCAGAGGTGCAAGCAGTGTGAAAACCCTGTCCTCAGGACCAACAGATGGGAGGGTACGAAGACAGAAGGAAGACAAAGAAAGTCAGAGACACAAGCAGTGTGAAAACCCTGTCCTCAGGACCAACAGATGGGAGGGTATGAAGACAGAAGGAAGACAAAGAAAGTCAGAGGTGCAAGCAGTGTGAAAACCCTGTCCTCAGGACCAACAGATGGGAGGGTATGAAGACAGAAGGAAGACAAAGAAAGTCAGAGGTGCAAGCAGTGTGAAAACCCTGTCCTCAGGACCAACAGATGGGAGGGTACGAAGACAGAAGGAAGACAAAGAAAGTCAGAGACACAAGCAGTGTGAAAACCCTGTCCTCAGGACCAACAGATGGGAGGGTATGAAGACAGAAGGAAGACAAAGAAAGTCAGAGACACAAGCAGTGTGAAAACCCTGTCCTCAGGACCAACAGATGGGAGGGTATGAAGACAGAAGGAAGACAAAGAAAGTCAGAGACACAAGCAGTGTGAAAACCCTGTCCTCAGGACCAACAGATGGGAGGGTATGAAGACAGAAGGAAGACAAAGAAAGTCAGAGACACAAGCAGTGTGAAAACCCTGTCCTCAGGACCAACAGATGGGAGGGTATGAAGACAGAAGGAAGACAAAGAAAGTCAGAGGTGCAAGCAGTGTGAAAACCCTGTCCTCAGGACCAACAGATGGGAGGGTATGAAGACAGAAGGAAGGCAAAGAAAGTCAGAGACACAAGCAGTGTGAAAACCCTGTCCTCAGGACCAACAGATGGGAGGGTATGAAGACAGAAGGAAGACAAAGAAAGTCAGAGACACAAGCAGTGTGAAAACCCTGTCCTCAGGACCAACAGATGGGAGGGTATGAAGACAGAAGGAAGACAAAGAAAGTCAGAGGTGCAAGCAGTGTGAAAACCCTGTCCTCAGGACCAACAGATGGGAGGGTATGAAGACAGAAGGAAGACAAAGAAAGTCAGAGACACAAGCAGTGTGAAAACCCTGTCCTCAGGACCAACAGATGGGAGGGTACGAAGACAGAAGGAAGGCAAAGAAAGTCAGAGACACAAGCAGTGTGAAAACCCTGTCCTCAGGACCAACAGATGGGAGGGTATGAAGACTGAAGGAAGACAAAGAAAGTCAGAGGTGCAAGCAGTGCGAAAAACCTGTTCTCAGGACCAACAGATGGGAGGGTACGAAGACAGAAGGAAGACAAAGAAAGTCAGAGACACAAGCAGTGTGAAAACCCTGTCCTCAGGACCAACAGATGGGAGGGTATGAAGACAGAAAGAAGACAAAGAAAGTCAGAGACACAAGCAGTGTGAAAACCCTGTCCTCAGGACCAACAGATGGGAGGGTATGAAGACAGAAGGAAGGCAAAGAAAGTCAGAGACACAAGCAGTGTGAAAACCCTGTCCTCAGGACCAACAGATGGGAGGGTATGAAGACAGAAGGAAGACAAAGAAAGTCAGAGGTGCAAGCAGTGTGAAAACCCTGTCCTCAGGACCAACAGATGGGAGGGTATGAAGACAGAAGGAAGACAAAGAAAGTCAGAGGTGCAAGCAGTGTGAAAACCCTGTCCTCAGGACCAACAGATGGGAGGGTATGAAGACAGAAGGAAGACAAAGAAAGTCAGAGACACAAGCAGTGTGAAAACCCTGTCCTCAGGACCAACAGATGGGAGGGTATGAAGACAGAAGGAAGACAAAGAAAGTCAGAGACACAAGCAGTGTGAAAACCCTGTCCTCAGGACCAACAGATGGGAGGGTACGAAGACAGAAGGAAGACAAAGAAAGTCAGAGGTGCAAGCAGTGTGAAAACCCTGTTCTCAGGACCAACAGATGGGAGGGTACGAAGACAGAAGGAAGACAAAGAAAGTCAGAGACACAAGCAGTGTGAAAACCCTGTCCTCAGGACCAACAGATGGGAGGGTATGAAGACAGAAGGAAGACAAAGAAAGTCAGAGACACAAGCAGTGTGAAAACCCTGTCCTCAGGACCAACAGATGGGAGGGTATGAAGACAGAAGAAAGGCAAAGAAAGTCATAGGTGCAAGCAGTGTGAAAACCCTGTCCTCAGGACCAACAGATGGGAGGGTATGAAGACAGAAGGAAGGCAAAGAAAGTCAGAGACACAAGCAGTGTGAAGACCCTGTCCTCAGGACCAACAGATGGGAGGGTATGAAGACTGAAGGACGACAAAGAAAGTCAGAGGTGCAAGCAGTGTGAAAACCCTGTCCTCAGGACCAACAGATGGGAGGGTACGAAGACAGAAGGAAGACAAAGAAAGTCAGAGGTGCAAGCAGTGTGAAAACCCTGTCCTCAGGACCAACAGATGGGAGGGTATGAAGACAGAAGGAAGACAAAGAAAGTCAGAGGTGCAAGCAGTGTGAAAACCCTGTCCTCAGGACCAACAGATGGGAGGGTACGAAGACAGAAGGAAGACAAAGAAAGTCAGAGACACAAGCAGTGTGAAAACCCTGTCCTCAGGACCAACAGATGGGAGGGTATGAAGACAGAAGGAAGACAAAGAAAGTCAGAGTTGCAAGCAGTGTGAAAACCCTGTCCTCAGGACCAACAGATGGGAGGGTATGAAGACAGAAGGAAGACAAAGAAAGTCAGAGACACAAGCAGTGTGAAAACCCTGTCCTCAGGACCAACAGATGGGAGGGTATGAAGACAGAAGGAAGACAAAGAAAGTCAGAGACACAAGCAGTGTGAAAACCCTGTCCTCAGGACCAACAGATGGGAGGGTATGAAGACAGAAGGAAGACAAAGAAAGTCAGAGGTGCAAGCAGTGTGAAAACCCTGTCCTCAGGACCAACAGATGGGAGGGTATGAAGACAGAAGGAAGACAAAGAAAGTCAGAGGTGCAAGCAGTGTGAAAACCCTGTCCTCAGGACCAACAGATGGGAGGGTACGAAGACAGAAGGAAGACAAAGAAAGTCAGAGACACAAGCAGTGTGAAAACCCTGTCCTCAGGACCAACAGATGGGAGGGTATGAAGACAGAAGGAAGACAAAGAAAGTCAGAGACACAAGCAGTGTGAAAACCCTGTCCTCAGGACCAACAGATGGGAGGGTACGAAGACAGAAGGAAGACAAAGAAAGTCAGAGACACAAGCAGTGTGAAAACCCTGTCCTCAGGACCAACAGATGGGAGGGTACGAAGACAGAAGGAAGACAAAGAAAGTCAGAGGTGCAAGCAGTGTGAAAACCCTGTCCTCAGGACCAACAGATGGGAGGGTATGAAGACAGAAGGAAGACAAAGAAAGTCAGAGACACAAGCAGTGTGAAAACCCTGTCCTCAGGACCAACAGATGGGAGGGTATGAAGACTGAAGGAAGACAAAGAAAGTCAGAGACACAAGCAGTGTGAAAACCCTGTCCTCAGGACCAACAGATGGGAGGGTATGAAGACAGAAGAAAGGCAAAGAAAGTCAGAGGTGCAAGCAGCAGTGTGAAAACCCTGTCCTCAGGACCAACAGATGGGAGGGTATGAAGACTGAAGGAAGACAAAGAAAGTCAGAGACACAAGCAGTGTGAAAACCCTGTCCTCAGGACCAACAGATGGGAGGGTACGAAGACAGAAGGAAGACAAAGAAAGTCAGAGACACAAGCAGTGTGAAAACCCTGTCCTCAGGACCAACAGATGGGAGGGTATGAAGACAGAAGGAAGGCAAAGAAAGTCAGAGACACAAGCAGTGTGAAAACCCTGTCCTCAGGACCAACAGATGGGAGGGTATGAAGACTGAAGGAAGACAAAGAAAGTCAGAGACACAAGCAGTGTGAAAACCCTGTCCTCAGGACCAACAGATGGGAGGGTATGAAGACAGAAGGAAGACAAAGAAAGTCAGAGGTGCAAGCAGTGTGAAAACCCTGTCCTCAGGACCAACAGATGGGAGGGTATGAAGACAGAAGAAAGACAAAGAAAGTCAGAGTCACAAGCAGTGTGAAAACCCTGTCCTCAGGACCAACACATGGGAGGGTATGAAGACAGAAGGAAGACAAAGAAAGTCAGAGGTGCAAGCAGTGTGAAAACCCTGTCCTCAGGACCAACAGATGGGAGGGTATGAAGACAGAAGGAAGACAAAGAAAGTCAGAGGTGCAAGCAGTGTGAAAACCCTGTCCTCAGGACCAACAGATGGGAGGGTATGAAGACAGAAGGAAGACAAAGAAAGTCAGAGGTGCAAGCAGTGTGAAAACCCTGTCCTCAGGACCAACAGATGGGAGGGTATGAAGACAGAAGGAAGACAAAGAAAGTCAGAGACACAAGCAGTGTGAAAACCCTGTCCTCAGGACCAACAGATGGGAGGGTATGAAGACAGAAGGAAGACAAAGAAAGTCAGAGACACAAGCAGTGTGAAAACCCTGTCCTCAGGACCAACAGATGGGAGGGTATGAAGACAGAAGGAAGACAAAGAAAGTCAGAGGTGCAAGCAGTGTGAAAACCCTGTCCTCAGGACCAACAGATGGGAGGGTACGAAGACAGAAGGAAGACAAAGAAAGTCAGAGACACAAGCAGTGTGAAAACCCTGTCCTCAGGACCAACAGATGGGAGGGTACGAAGACAGAAGGAAGACAAAGAAAGTCAGAGGTGCAAGCAGTGTGAAAACCCTGTCCTCAGGACCAACAGATGGGAGGGTATGAAGACAGAAGGAAGACAAAGAAAGTCAGAGACACAAGCAGTGTGAAAACCCTGTCCTCAGGACCAACAGATGGGAGGGTATGAAGACAGAAGGAAGACAAAGAAAGTCAGAGACACAAGCAGTGTGAAAACCCTGTCCTCAGGACCAACAGATGGGAGGGTATGAAGACAGAAGGAAGACAAAGAAAGTCAGAGACACAAGCAGTGTGAAAACCCTGTCCTCAGGACCAACAGATGGGAGGGTATGAAGACTGAAGGAAGACAAAGAAAGTCAGAGACACAAGCAGTGTGAAAACCCTGTCCTCAGGACCAACAGATGGGAGGGTATGAAGACAGAAGGAAGACAAAGAAAGTCAGAGACACAAGCAGTGTGAAAACCCTGTCCTCAGGACCAACAGATGGGAGGGTACGAAGACAGAAGGAAGGCAAAGAAAGTCAGAGGTGCAAGCAGTGTGAAAACCCTGTCCTCAGGACCAACAGATGGGAGGGTACGAAGACAGAAGGAAGACAAAGAAAGTCAGAGACACAAGCAGTGTGAAAACCCTGTCCTCAGGACCAACAGATGGGAGGGTATGAAGACAGAAGGAAGACAAAGAAAGTCAGAGGTGCAAGCAGTGTGAAAACCCTGTCCTCAGGACCAACAGATGGGAGGGTACGAAGACAGAAGGAAGGCAAAGAAAGTCAGAGACACAAGCAGTGTGAAAACCCTGTCCTCAGGACCAACAGATGGGAGGGTATGAAGACAGAAGGAAGACAAAGAAAGCCAGAGGTGCAAGCAGTGTGAAAACCCTGTACTCAGGACCAACAGATGGGAGGGTATGAAGACAGAAGGAAGACAAAGAAAGTCAGAGGTGCAAGCAGTGGGAAAACCGTGTCCTCAGGACCAACAGATGGGAGGGTATGAAGAGAGAAGGAAGACAAAGAAAGTCAGAGACACAAGCAGTGTGAAAACCCTGTCCTCAGGACCAACAGATGGGAGGGTATGAAGACAGAAGGAAGACAAAGAAAGTCAGAGACACAAGCAGTGTGAAAACCCTGTCCTCAGGACCAACAGATGGGAGGGTATGAAGACAGAAGGAAGACAAAGAAAGTCAGAGACACAAGCAGTGTGAAAACCCTGTCCTCAGGACCAACAGATGGGAGGGTATGAAGACAGAAGGAAGGCAAAGAAAGTCAGAGACACAAGCAGTGTGAAAACCCTGTCCTCAGGACCAACAGATGGGAGGGTATGAAGACAGAAAGAAGACAAAGAAAGTCAGAGACACAAGCAGTGTGAAAACCCTGTCCTCAGGACCAACAGATGGGAGGGTATGAAGACAGAAGGAAGACAAAGAAAGTCAGAGACACAAGCAGTGTGAAAACCCTGTCCTCAGGACCAACAGATGGGAGGGTATGAAGACAGAAGAAAGGCAAAGAAAGTCAGAGGTGCAAGCAGTGCGAAAAACCTGTTCTCAGGACCAACAGATGGGAGGGTACGAAGACAGAAGGAAGACAAAGAAAGTCAGAGACACAAGCAGTGTGAAAACCCTGTCCTCAGGACCAACAGATGGGAGGGTACGAAGACAGAAGGAAGACAAAGAAAGTCAGAGGTGCAAGCAGTGTGAAAACCCTGTCCTCAGGACCAACAGATGGGAGGGTATGAAGACAGAAGGAAGACAAAGAAAGTCAGAGGTGCAAGCAGTGTGAAAACCCTGTTCTCAGGACCAACAGATGGGAGGGTATGAAGACAGAAGGAAGACAAAGAAAGTCAGAGACACAAGCAGTGTGAAAACCCTGTCCTCAGGACCAACAGATGGGAGGGTATGAAGACAGAAGGAAGACAAAGAAAGTCAGAGGTGCAAGCAGTGTGAAAACCCTGTCCTCAGGACCAACAGATGGGAGGGTATGAAGACAGAAGGAAGACAAAGAAAGTCAGAGACACAAGCAGTGTGAAAACCCTGTCCTCAGGACCAACAGATGGGAGGGTATGAAGACAGAAGGAAGACAAAGAAAGTCAGAGACACAAGCAGTGTGAAAACCCTGTCCTCAGGACCAACAGATGGGAGGGTACGAAGACAGAAGGAAGACAAAGAAAGTCAGAGGTGCAAGCAGTGTGAAAACCCTGTCCTCAGGACCAACAGATGGGAGGGTACGAAGACAGAAGGAAGACAAAGAAAGTCAGAGGTGCAAGCAGTGTGAAAACCCTGTCCTCAGGACCAACAGATGGGAGGGTATGAAGACAGAAGGAAGACAAAGAAAGTCAGAGACACAAGCAGTGTGAAAACCCTGTCCTCAGGACCAACAGATGGGAGGGTATGAAGACAGAAGGAAGGCAAAGAAAGTCAGAGACACAAGCAGTGTGAAAACCCTGTCCTCAGGACCAACAGATGGGAGGGTATGAAGACTGAAGGAAGACAAAGAAAGTCAGAGGTGCAAGCAGTGTGAAAACCCTGTCCTCAGGACCAACAGATGGGAGGGTACGAAGACAGAAGGAAGACAAAGAAAGTCAGAGACACAAGCAGTGTGAAAACCCTGTCCTCAGGACCAACAGATGGGAGGGTACGAAGACAGAAGGAAGACAAAGAAAGTCAGAGGTGCAAGCAGTGTGAAAACCCTGTCCTCAGGACCAACAGATGGGAGGGTACAAAGACAGAAGGAAGGCAAAGAAAGTCAGAGACACAAGCAGTGTGAAAACCCTGTCCTCAGGACCAACAGATGGGAGGGTATGAAGACAGAAGGAAGACAAAGAAAGTCAGAGTTGCAAGCAGTGTGAAAACCCTGTCCTCAGGACCAACAGATGGGAGGGTATGAAGACAGAAGAAAGGCAAAGAAAGTCAGAGACACAAGCAGTGTGAAAACCCTGTCCTCAGGACCAACAGATGGGAGGGTACGAAGACAGAAGGACGATAAAGAAAGTCAGAGACACAAGCAGTGTGAAGACCCTGTCCTCAGGACCAACAGATGGGAGGGTATGAAGACAGAAGGAAGACAAAGAAAGTCAGAGGTGCAAGCAGTGTGAAAGCCCTGTCCTCAGGACCAACAGATGGGAGGGTACGAAGACAGAAGGAAGACAAAGAAAGTCAGAGACACAAGCAGTGTGAAAACCCTGTCCTCAGGACCAACAGATGGGAGGGTACGAAGACAGAAGGAAGGCAAAGAAAGTCAGAGACACAAGCAGTGTGAAAACCCTGTCCTCAGGACCAACAGATGGGAGGGTATGAAGACAGAAGGAAGACAAAGAAAGTCAGAGGTGCAAGCAGTGTGAAAACCCTGTCCTCAGGACCAACAGATGGGAGGGTATGAAGACTGAAGGAAGACAAAGAAAGTCAGAGACACAAGCAGTGTGAAAACCCTGTCCTCAGGACCAACAGATGGGAGGGTATGAAGACAGAAGGAAGACAAAGAAAGTCAGAGGTGCAAGCAGTGTGAAAACCCTGTCCTCAGGACCAACAGATGGGAGGGTACGAAGACAGAAGGAAGGCAAAGAAAGTCAGAGACACAAGCAGTGTGAAAACCCTGTCCTCAGGACCAACAGATGGGAGGGTATGAAGACTGAAGGAAGACAAAGAAAGTCAGAGACACAAGCAGTGTGAAAACCCTGTCCTCAGGACCAACAGATGGGAGGGTACGAAGACAGAAGGAAGGCAAAGAAAGTCAGAGGTGCAAGCAGTGTGAAAACCCTGTCCTCAGAACCAACAGATGGGAGTGTATGAAGACAGAAGGAAGGCAAAGAAAGTCAGAGACACAAGCAGTGTGAAAACCCTGTTCTCAGGACCAACAGATGGGAGGGTATGAAGACAGAAGGAAGACAAAGAAAGCCAGAGGAGCAAGCAGTGTGAAAACCCTGTCCTCAGGACCAACAGATGGGAGGGTACGAAGACAGAAGGAAGACAAAGAAAGCCAGAGGAGCAAGCAGTGTGAAAACCCTGTCCTCAGGACCAACAGATGGGAGGGTACGAAGACAGAAGGAAGACAAAGAAAGTCAGAGACACAAGCAGTGTGAAAACCCTGTCCTCAGGACCAACAGATGGGAGGGTATGAAGACAGAAGGAAGACAAAGAAAGTCAGAGGTGCAAGCAGTGTGAAAACCCTGTCCTCAGGACCAACAGATGGGAGGGTACGAAGACAGAAGGAAGACAAAGAAAGTCAGAGACACAAGCAGTGTGAAAACCCTGTCCTCAGGACCAACACATGGGAGGGTATGAAGACAGAAGGAAGACAAAGAAAGTCAGAGGTGCAAGCAGTGTGAAAACCCTGTCCTCAGGACCAACAGATGGGAGGGTATGAAGACAGAAGGAAGACAAAGAAAGTCAGAGGTGCAAGCAGTGTGAAAACCCTGTCCTCAGGACCAACAGATGGGAGGGTATGAAGACAGAAGAAAGGCAAAGAAAGTCAGAGACACAAGCAGTGTGAAAACCCTGTCCTCAGGACCAACAGATGGGAGGGTACGAAGACAGAAGGAAGACAAAGAAAGTCAGAGGTGCAAGCAGTGTGAAAACCCTGTCCTCAGGACCAACAGATGGGAGGGTATGAAGACAGAAGGAAGACAAAGAAAGCCAGAAGAGCAAGCAGTGTGAAAACCCTGTCCTCAGGACCAACAGATGGGAGGGTATGAAGACAGAAGGAAGACAAAGAAAGTCAGAGACACAAGCAGTGTGAAAACCCTGTCCTCAGGACCAACAGATGGGAGGGTATGAAGACAGAAGGAAGGCAAAGAAAGTCAGAGACACAAGCAGTGTGAAAACCCTGTCCTCAGGACCAACAGATGGGAGGGTATGAAGACAGAAGGAAGACAAAGAAAGTCAGAGACACAAGCAGTGTGAAAACCCTGTCCTCAGGACCAACAGATGGGAGGGTATGAAGACAGAAGAAAGGCAAAGAAAGTCAGAGGTGCAAGCAGTGCGAAAAACCTGTTCTCAGGACCAACAGATGGGAGGGTACGAAGACAGAAGGAAGACAAAGAAAGTCAGAGACACAAGCAGTGTGAAAACCCTGTCTTCAGGACCAACAGATGGGAGGGTATGAAGACAGAAGAAAGGCAAAGAAAGTCAGAGGTGCAAGCAGTGTGAAAACCCTGTCCTCAGGTCCAAGAGATGGGAGGGTACGAAGACAGAAGGAAGACAAAGAAAGTCAGAGACACAAGCAGTGTGAAAACCCTGTCCTCAGGACCAACAGATGGGAGGGTATGAAGACAGAAGGAAGACAAAGAAAGTCAGAGACACAAGCAGTGTGAAAACCCTGTCCTCAGGACCAACAGATGGGAGGGTACGAAGACAGAAGGAAGACAAAGAAAGTCAGAGGTGCAAGCAGTGTGAAAACCCTGTCCTCAGGACCAACAGATGGGAGGGTACGAAGACAGAAGGAAGACAAAGAAAGTCAGAGACACAAGCAGTGTGAAAACCCTGTCCTCAGGACCAACAGATGGGAGGGTATGAAGACAGAAGGAAGACAAAGAAAGTCAGAGACACAAGCAGTGTGAAAACCCTGTCCTCAGGACCAACAGATGGGAGGGTATGAAGACAGAAGGAAGACAAAGAAAGTCAGAGGTGCAAGCAGTGTGAAAACCCTGTCCTCAGGACCAACAGATGGGAGGGTACGAAGACTGAAGGAAGACAAAGAAAGTCAGAGGTGCAAGCAGTGTGAAAACCCTGTCCTCAGGACCAACAGATGGGAGGGTATGAAGACAGAAGGAAGACAAAGAAAGTCAGAGGTGCAAGCAGTGTGAAAACCCTGTCCTCAGGACCAACAGATGGGAGGGTATGAAGACAGAAGGAAGACAAAGAAAGTCAGAGACACAAGCAGTGTGAAAACCCTGTCCTCAGGACCAACAGATGGGAGGGTATGAAGACAGAAGGAAGACAAAGAAAGTCAGAGACACAAGCAGTGTGAAAACCCTGTCCTCAGGACCAACAGATGGGAGGGTATGAAGACAGAAAGAAGACAAAGAAAGTCAGAGACACAAGCAGTGTGAAAACCCTGTCCTCAGGACCAACAGATAGGAGGGTATGAAGACAGAAGGAAGGCAAAGAAAGTCAGAGGTGCAAGCAGTGTGAAAACCCTGTCCTCAGGACCAACAGATGGGAGGGTACGAAGACAGAAGGAAGACAAAGAAAGTCAGAGACACAAGCAGTGTGCCCCCAGGAC